>NC_141874.1:372042260-372345290 GCF_056163025.1 Triticum urartu
CCGTCGGTGGAGTGGAGCACGACGCGGCCGGGCTTGGTCGGCGACGGCGGCAGGGATGCCGATGCGGCGGCAGGGGCAGCGGGGAGGGACGATCTGAGGACGCGCAGGATGCGCGCCTTCAGCGTCTGGATAGTCATGGCAGGAAGCTCCGGCGGGAAGGATTGCTTGGGATTGATTTGTTCCTTTGAGTGCTCGCTTTTGGCTCCGGATGCGTGTGGTATTGGTGATGGTTAAGGAGAAAGAGGGACGAAGAAGAGGCCTGATTGGAGTCGCTTTTAACCGCCTTTTTAGAACCTTTTTTTATTAGGGTATAAGTAGATGCTCTAATATGGTGTAAGTACTCTCTATTTTAAAAGAAAGTTGATATGTCTTGACTTACATCCATCCACCTCTCCCGCACAAGAAAGAACACAACTCCTCTCACGTACTACGAGGTGCAATTGGGTCTCTAACATGTTGGCCAACCTATCTATGCCCACATGTTAGTGGCTCAACCACAGTCTGCAATATGTTAGGGGAGCCTCATCACACGAGAAAAAAAAAATTCATGAAATTCCATGTTCACGCGGGCATGAAAACCCGGGACACCAGCCCACCTCCATGTTTCCTTTTTATTTTCTCTTCTCAAATCTCTCCTGAACCATGCCAACGTGCACATCTCGTGACCAACCCGATGTTCCTCTCCCTTCGGCGACCACCTCGGTGCCATCTCCCCCCCCCCCTATCTGGCATGTCCCTCTCCCTCTAGCCTCAACTCTTAATGCGCTTCCCTCCGCCTCTGGCCTCAACTCCCCGGCGTGCTTTCTTCCTGTCCCAAAAACTAGGAGTCAGAGCCATGTGGACGAAGGACGTGCATCCCAAGATACCTATCAACTTCAAATAAAGTAGAAGGTTGATATGTCTCCAACTTATCTATAATTTTGTATTGTTTCATGCTAGTATATTATCACTCTTAGATACTTTATATGCAACTTTATATCATTTTTGGGAACTAACCTATTAACTCAGTGCCAAGTGTCAGTTGCTATTTTTTTTGCATGTTTTTGGTTTTACACAAATTTCCTACCAAGCGAAGTCCAAACACGATGAAACTTTATGGTGATTTTTCTCGACCAGAAGGGACCCTAAAAGCTTCGGGAGGAGGACCGAAGATGTATGGGAGAGCCACAAGCTCACAAGGCGCGAGGGACGCGCTACCTGAGTTTGTGGGTCCCACGTAGCTCCATTTGACTTCCTATAAACTCCCATAAATACCAAAACCAATAGAGAGCCACCCGAAGGAATTTTTCGGCCAACGTAAGCTTCTTTTCTTCCGAGGTCCCATCTGGAGGTCTTCTTTGGTACTATGTCGGAGGGGGAATCGATCACGGAGGGCATCTACATCAACCTTGATGCACCTCCGATGATTTGTGAGTAGTTTACCACGGACCTACGGGTCCATAGTGATTAGCTAGGTGGCTTCTTCTCTCTCTTTGATTTTCAATACAATGTTCTCCTCAGAGTTCTATCCAATGTAATCTTTTTTTGCGGTGTGTTTGTTGGGATCTGATGAATTGTGGGTTTATGATTGAAATATTCATTGAAAGTAACTGAGTTTTTTTCCTAAACTTTATAATGTGTGATTGGTATAGCTATGTAATGCTTTCCGACATATGGGTTTTCTTTGGCCAAGTTGATTCATTGATCTTAAGTGGAAGTGGTGCATAGTAGTAGGTTCAATGTTGCGTGTCCTCACCCAGTGACAGCATGGGTAGCGAGGCACGTATTTTGTTGTTTCTACTAAGGGTGAAACAACGGAGTTTAATCATATCGCTGGGTTTTATTCTGTTAACATTATGTCATCTTGCTTAAAGCGTTACTCTGGTGCTACTTGTGAGCTGCGTTGGGATTTTCTCAAAGAGGAGAGGACGATGCAGTACAGTAGAGATAAGTATTTTCCTCAGTTATGAAACTAAGGTTATCAATCCAATATAAGAACCAAGCAACAACTAGTAAACAACACATGCACACAAACAACAAATACTTGCAACCCAACGCGTAGAGGGGTTGTCAATCCCTCAATGGTTATGAGCAAGATTAAATGATGTAGTTTTTGATAGATAGATCAAACAAAAATACAAAAGAAAATAAATAAAAGTAAATTGCAGCGAGATATTTTTGGTTTTAATATATGATAGAAAATAGACCCAAGGGCCATATTTTTCACTAGATGCTTCTCTCATAAAAATAGCATACGGTGGGTAGACAAATTACTGTTGGGCAATTGACAGAAAAACGAATAATACTGACGATATCCAAGGCAATGATCATGTATATAGGCATCACGTCTGATACAAGTTGACCGAAACAATTCTGCATCTACTACTATTACTCCACACATCGACTGCTATCCACCATGCATCTAGTGTACTAAGTTCATGGAAGAATGGAGTAACGCCTTAAGCAAGATGACATGATGTAGAAAGATAAACTCATGTATTAAATAAATCCCATCTTGTTACCCTTAATAGCAATGTACATGCGTGTCATGTCCCTTTCTGTCACTGGGATTGAGCACCCCAAGATCAAACCCATCACAAAGCACCTCTTCCCATTGCAAGACAAACCAATCTAGTTGGCCAAACCAAACCAATAAATCGGAGAAGAAATACAAGGCTATTGAGGGAGTCCTGGATTAAGGGGTCCTCGGGCGTCCGACCTGTGTGACATGGGCCGGACTGTTGGGCCGTGAAGATACAAGATAGAAGACTTCCTCCCGTGTCCGGATGGGACTCTCCTTTGCATGGATGGCAAGCATGGTGTCCGGATGTATTATTTCCTTTCTCTGTAACCGACTTTGTGTAACCCTAGTCCCCTCCGGTGTCTATATAAACCGGAGGGTTTTGTCCGTAGAGACAATCACAATCATACAAGCTAGACTTCTAGGGTTTAGCCACAATGATCTCGTGGTAGATCAACTCTTGTAATCCTCATACTCATCAAGATCAATCAAGCAGGACGTAGGGTATTAACTCCATCAAGAGGGCCCAAACCTGGGCAAAACATCATGTCCCCTGTCTCTTGTTACCATCGACCTTAGACGCACAGTTCGGGGCCCCCTACCCGAGATTCGCCGGTTTTGACACCAACATTGGTGCTTTCATCGAGAGTTCCACTATGTCGCCGGCAGAATGTTCGATGGCTCCATCAATCATCTGCAATGATGCTGCCCTGGGGGAGGTTTTTCTCCCCGGCCAGATCTTCATATTCGGCGGCTTCGCACTGTGGGCTAACTCGCTTGGCCATCTAGAGCAGATCGACAACTACGCCCCAGGTCACCAGATTAGTTTTGGAAACCTGGATTATGTCGCTGATATCCGAGGAGACTTGATCTTCCAAGGATTCACGACCCCAACCTCCGCTCTGGCCTTAGATCCGGAGCGCGTCGCCAGGTCCGAAGACGGGGTTTCTAAGCCCGCCGGACTATCTGCGGCTACTAAGCCCAGTACGGGAGAGTCGGAGGAAGCAGTGTCGCTGGCAACCATCATAAAGCCAAACTCTTCTATGGACACTAGCTCCGAGCCCTCAGAGTCAGCATCGTGTGAGCTCGGCCATGGAGTCCCCTTCTCGCAGTACTCCATGAATTCTTTTCTCCCTGGACAAACCTCACCTTTAAGCGAGGCTTTGAACTTGATGCGATCCCTCGTTATTACAGAGGAGCAACGTCCGAACTACGCCCAGCCTGGACTAGGGGCCGAGAGCAGGGAATTTTACGTCCCACCCACTACCCACTTCATCGCCACAGACGAGGACCTAACTGACATGCTCGATTATGGCTCTAAAGACATCGACGGTATGGACGACGATGTCGGAGAAGAGCAGGCTCAAAACCCCCTGTTTACCGGACGCTGGACGGCCACCTCTTCGTATGGCGTGTAGATGCTGGATACACCCAAAGAGGGTGACGACGATAGTGAGAAAAATCCAGTCGGGGATAAACCTCCTGAGATACAGCCAAAGCACCGACGTCAGCGGCGCCGCTCTAAATCACGCCGTGGAAAAGACATCGATACCGACACGAGAGACAACAACACTCCGGACGAGGCCGAAGACCAAGAAAACCCTGTCGAGCCAACCTCCGAACAGGACGATCGGGAAGATGGGCAAGTTAGCCCTGATGAACAGGCCATAAACGAAGACTCGGAGGACAGTAATTATCCTCCACTCTCCGAGGATGAGGTGAGCCTCGGCGACGAAGACTTTATCGTGCCTGATCAAGATCTACTCAACGACAGGTGGACTAATGTCCTGGCATCCGAGGAGTACGGCCTCAAGCGCCCAACTAAAAGTTACCCTAAGCGTAAACTGCTACCTTAATTCGGCGATGAGGCACTTGAGCCCGTACCGTCAACACGTAATGCAGCTGACCAGCCACCACGTGACCGGGACAAAACGGTAACTCAAGCCGAACGCCAGCCCATACTATCTCGCCGTAAAGGTCGAGACACAACAGCTCGGGGCTATACATATGACCTACGGCAGGACCTGCAAAATAGAGCAGGTCCGACCAGATCGATCTACGAATCGCAGGAGCGTGTCCCGACGCGTGACGACAGCTATCTAGCTAGACATGACAAGCGTAATCACGCCCGGGACGAAGATCGCAGACGGACTCCATCCGAGCTACGTCGCGACCTGGCCGGATATAGAGGCACCGCACACCCCCTCTGCTTCACTGATGAAGTAATGGAACATCGATTCCCAGAAGGGTTCAAACCTGTGAATATCGAATCATATGATGGAACAACAGATCCCGCGGGATGGATTGAGGACTTTCTTCTCCATATTCATATGGCCCGCGGTGATGATCTTCATGCCATCAAATACCGCCCCCCCTGCGGTGAAATTTTGGACTCGGTTCCTAACTAAAAAGAACCAGATCATCGACTGTCCAGATGTCAAAGCCCTAGCGGCCTTTAAGCATAGCATCCGCGACGAATGGCTCGCCCGACACCTCGGCCAAGAAAAGCCGAAGTCCATGGCGGCCCTCACAGCACTTATGACCCGCTTTTGCGCGGGCGAAGATAGCTGGCTAGCCTGTAGCAATAATAATGCAAGCGAACCTGGCACTTCTTAAGCCAGAAATAACAAGGCAAGCCCTGATGCAACAGGCACAAGCGTCGAAACAATGGTAACAATACCGATGACATGGCGGTCAACGCCGGATTCAGTGGCTCCAAGTCTGGCCAGTGAAAGAAGCCATATAAAAGAAACAATCCGGGCTCATCCAGCTTGGAACGCATACTGGATCGTCCATGTCAGATCCACGGCACCCCCGATAAATGAGCCAATCATACCCACAGAAGCTGTTGGGTCTTTAAACATGCTGGTAAGTTAAATATCGAAGACAAGGAGAAGGGGTCGCAAAGTGAGGACGACGACGAGAATACCCGTCCACCGAACACAGGGGGACACACGAAGTTTCCCCCTCAAGTCAAAATGGTGAGCATGATATATGTTACCCACATCCCCAAAGCGAGCGCTCAAGGACGTCTACGCGATAGAGCCAATCGCCCCAAAATTCAACCCATGGTTGTCCTGTCCGATCACCTTCGATCGCAGGGATCATCCGACTAGTATCCGTCATGGCGGCTCAGCCGCACTAGTCCTCGACCCAATCATTGATGGATTCCACCTCATGCGCGTCCTCATGGACGGTGGCAGCAGCCTCAACCTGCTCTAACAGGATACAGTCCGCATGATGGGCATCGATCCGTCAAGAATCAAGCCCATAAAAAATACCTTTAAAGGAGTAATACCAGGTGTAGAGGCCCACTGCACAGGTTCAATTACATTGAAAGTTGTCTTCAGATCTCCGGACAACTTCCGAAGCGAGGACTTGATCTTCGATATCGTCCCCTTCCGCAGTGGCTATCACACACTGCTTGGACGAACTGCATTTGCTTGATTCAATGCGGTGCCACACTATGCTTATCTCAATCTCAAGATGCCCGGACCACGCGGTGTCATAATAGTCAATGAAAACACGGAACGCTCCCTCCGTACCGAGGAGCACACCACGACCCTTGCAGCGGAAGTACGGAGCGGCCTTATCAAGCAGGATTTTAATTCGGCGGCCAAGCTCCTGGACACCGTCAAACGAGTCCGGATTACTCCGCAGCAAGACAGTCAGGCTCATCAGGAGCTTGACTAGCAATTCGGCCTCCGTCTTAGTCCCGACCAACCGGCGGCATACGTACCGCGCGCACATAACTACAAACTCAAAATAACATGGGAAAAGACGGAGGCGTAACCCGATTGTGATACATAATACGGCTCGACCGTCCCTGAACACACACATTTTTTTATCCTTTTCAGGTTTCTTCTCCACATGTCCTTCTCGACGGCCTAACAATCGATCCTTTCGAAGGATGGATATACCAAGGTGGCAAGTAGCATCGATGTATGGGGGAATTCCCAGGTGGTCTTTTTGACGATCACTCTACCTATTTTCAGGACCCGCACGAAGCTCCCCCCTTGGTCTCGGCATGTTAAATAGCCCTGTTGCCTATCGCACTATTTGTACAAATACGCATTGACGTATTAATCAACTTGCAATGGAAACAGTTTGCGGCCCGGCTTATGTGGCACTGGCTTACTACTTCATTTTATTTCGTTATTCTTATTGATTGCATCTGTACACTTTGGTACGCCTTGATTTGCCAGGAGCCTCATTGTGCTCCATACTACGGCAACAAGTCCGACACCTTTACAGTATAGTTCGGCCCCCCGAATTTAGCATTATATGCATCGGCTCTGAATCATGTCTTTGGTCAATAGTTGGGTTGCCCGCCTCCTGTATTTACTGCCTTATGTTCCGCTCTATCGGCTAGGATAGTAAAGGGAGAACTACTGCGATTGTGTCCTGGTCTATCCGGATGAGCACCTCAGTAGAGAAAGCCAAAAACTGACTGTCATGATGCGGCATGAGCTAGTCAGCTATTTGGAGGTTAAAATCTCTTGCGATTTTTTCCGCATTATGTGATGGATCAGCCTTCGCCCGATCGGTGTCTACAGCACCCTAGTCCGGACTAATGAATACCATGGACCGTGCCTACATTTCTATTGTCAAACTCCTATGGCTAAGTGAGGGTGATAAAGCCACATAGTGTGATTGCCTGGTTCGTTGGGCTAAACACCTCCTTTAAGAACCAAAATCTTGGATCAAGAGTGTTTAGGTTTCAACCCGAACACCCCCGTACTACCTACGTGGGGCTGAAGCCGACGACTGGCCAACTCTCAGATTTAATAAAACAGCCACACAGGAGGTCAAAACTTAAAATAAACAGCAAGCATTATATTACATATCAGCCTTGTTTTCACCATACAAGCCGGGATAACATGAAGGTATTCATTCAAAGATAATGTCTTTTGAACACTAGCCCTCTAAAATGTGGGATCCCTTCAGGACATCCTCAAAATACCGCTCGGGCGTACGGTGCTCCTTGCCCTCGGGCTATCCCTCGGTCGCGAGCTTGACGGCGTCCATCTTCGCCCACTGCACCTTGACACGGGCGAAGGCCATTCGCGCACCTTCGATGCAAACCGACCGCTTGATGGCATCAAGCCGAGGGCAGACATTGAACAACCGCTTCACGAGTCCGAAGTAGCTGCTGGCTGGGCGTCAACAGGCCATAGACGGATTATCAAATCCTTCATGGCCAGTTCAGCTTCCCTATGTAGTTCGGTCAGCTGCTTCAGCTGATTGCTAAAGGGCACCGGATGTTCTGGCGCAAGGTATTGCGACCAGAATAGCTTCTCCATTGAACTCCCCTCTTCGGCTCGGTAGAACTCCACTGCGTCAGCAACATTGTGCGGCAGATCCACAAATGCTACTAGAGAACTCCAAATCCGGGTCAGTAAGAGGTACGTTTTCTTCACAAACTTGCTCTACATAAGAAAGGCCTTACCCACCGCGATTTTCCTGGCTTCCTGAATTTCCTGGAGGGCACCCTGGGCTTCGGCCCGGGCCTCTTGCTCGCTTTGGTGGGCCTTAGCAAGTTCGGAATCTTGGTCCTAAATCTTGCGCTCCAAGGACTCGCATTTCTTTGCAGCGTCCTGGAGCTCCTGCTGAACCTCCCCGACCCTTGCCTCGTGCTTTTCACGGGCGGCTTGTTCCTTCTCTGCTCTCTCTTGGGCCTCGGCCAGGGACTTCTTGAGGGTCTCCACCCCGGTTGCAGCTCCTACGAAATATCATGATAGTATGATCAACATACACAATTCATATATCTTTACATCCGAATAGACCATTGCATACCTTGCTGGTCCTCTAGTTGTTTTTTAACATGGCTGAGCTCTTCCTTGGCCCGCTCCAAACTCTGCTTCAGTTTAGAGACTTCGGCAGAATGAGAGGCCGCAGCCAGCATCGATGCCTGCTTATTCATATAGACATATATTGGTTAGTCTCCTGCAAAAATTATTTGATCCTCTGTCCGGCTTCTCTTTTTGAGCACTGGATAGTGTCTCAGGGGCTACTGTCTATACTATGGTATTATTTTTTGCATAAATTACGTCGCATACCTCAAAGCCTGTCAGAAGGCCGGTGCAGGCTTCGGTCAGTCCGCTCTTAGCGGACCGAACCCTCTCAACCACTGTATCCATGAGGTTACATTGTTCTTCAATAATGGAAGCACTTTGCAGTGCTTCCAGTAAGGTATCCGGCGCCTCTGGATGGACAGAGGTCACTGGCGGAATAGGTGCACCTCCTTCTCGCGAAGGAGGCTGCTTGCCTGATTCCGGAGCCGTATGGGACTCCGGAATAGTGTTCGGCTGGGGGCCGAATTGGACATGGCCCCCATCGCCAGTCTTCGGGGGGATTTGCTCCCCCATATGTCCGGCGGCCAAGGTCTCGCCTTCTGGCGCCGCCCTGACGGCCTCCTGTTCCTCTCCCTAGCCTGGGAAGGTCCTTCCGGACAACACCTCGGCGTCGTCCGTGGCCTTGGGAGAGGAGGCCTCCGGAAGTGACCCGCTGTCCATCACCTTTCGATCCAGCACGTTCCCCGAAGATGAGGATCGCTGGGGGCGGGCGTGAGCCGGACTACAGCGCATGATTTGACACATTAAAACCATGAAATAAAGAAGTTACATATATGTGTGCATAGGTTCTTTTGAGTACTTATGATTCAGCCAGGAGCTTCTTCCTGGGGTGCCACTCGGAGCTGCTATCTGTATCCAACACGGAGTTGTCCGTGAGGGGGGCCCTCCCCTTCTTGGGCTCCTCTGCCTCCAGATCCGTGGAGGCCCCCCTTTTCTTCCTTCCCCCTCAAGGGGAAAGTTACTTTCCTCCTCCTCATCCTCGTCCTCAGCAGCGGGGGAGGAATGGGTTTCGATGTCTTCGGACGTCATGTCCGAAGTGCCTTTATGGCGGAGGCCACTTCTGGGCCCCTTGGCCTTCTTCTTGGCCTTCTTCTCCGACGCCTGGTAGGGCGCCGGAACCATCATCTTCGTTAGAAGCAGGATAGCTGGGATTTCGGGCAGCTGAGCCGGACACTGGATCCACTCCGCCTTCTCTATCCAGCCCTGGAAAGACAAATATGGAAGCTTAGACATCTTCCTTTAATACACAGGTGAAGGATACACCTTGCAATACGAAAAACTTACCGGACTGGCGGGATGGTCCAGGTTGTACCCACGGTCCTCGGTCGTCTTCGTCCACGTCTCATTGGCCTTGAAAAGCACCTTCCAGATGCCTTCGTGCATGACGCCGAAGAACTGTTGCAGGGTCTGGTGCTTGGCCGGATCGAACTCCCACAGATTGCAGGTCCGGCTCTGGCAAGGAAGTATCAGACGAAAGAGCATCACCTGGATCACATTGACAAGCTTGATGTTCTTGTCCACCATGCTCTTGATGCGCATCTGCAGCGCAACTAGCTCATTCGACGATGCCCAGTCCAGGCCCTTCTCCTGCCAGGAGGTGAGCCGCATTGGGGCCCCGGATTTGAATTCAGGGGTCGCGGGCCAAGTGGTGTTGCGAGGCTCTGTAACATAGAACCACTGCTTTTGCCACCCCTTGACAGTCTCCATGAAGGTACCTTTGGGTCATGGGACATTGGACAACTTGCTCACCATAGCGCCTCCAAACTCTGCGTGCTGACCGCCCACCACCTTCAACTTCACATTGAAGGTCTTCAGCCACAGTCCGAAGTGGGGTGAGATGCGGAGGAAGGCCTCACACACGACATTGAATGTCGAGATTTTGAGGAAGGAATTGGGGGCTAGATCATGAAAATCTAGCCCATAGTAGAACATGAATCCGCAGACGAATGGGTGGAGTGGAAATCCCAGCCCGTGGACGAAGTGGGGGATGAACACCACCCTCTCATGGGACTTCGGGGTGGGGATGATCTGCCCCTTGGCCGGAATCCGGTGGGCGATTTCTGAGGCCAAGTACCCTGCCTCCTAGAGCTTCGTAATGTCCTTCTCCATGACAGAGGAGGCCATCCACTTGCCCTCCGCTCCGGATCCGGACATGGCTGGAGTGCTTTTTTGAGGCGGAAAAGATGGGAACTTGGTCGTTGGAGCTCGAGAATGGATGGGCAGAGAGAAGGAAGGCATGGGTGAAAGAGGTGAATCCTTACGTCTTTATAAAGGCAGGGAATATCAAGCGCCTCCCCACTCGCCTTAAAACTCGCCTATTCCCCAAGGGCCGTGCAGGCGGCGCGGTTGGATTACCCACGCCCGTATTGATAAGAATCCCGCAATAAGGGGACATGGTCTTTGCTTTGACAAGACGTGCCAATGAAAACCGCATCTCGAAACATGGAACGAGAGGCTAAAAAACGATTCGAAATAATGACCGGGCGGAGACGTGGTGTCTCACTACAAAAATGTCAATAGATGGGACTTGTTAAATATTATACTCTTTATGGAGCCTGTTTTGTAGAGCCGGACATGTTCTCTGTGTTCGAGGACTACTTTGAAATATTCGGAGGAGGAACCCGCCTTGCAATGCCAAAGACAATCTGCACGCCGCACACGTCGTCATTGAAGCCTGGTTCAGGGGCTACTAAGGGAGTCCTCGATTAAGGGGTCCTCGGGCGCCCGACCTGTGTGACATGGGCCGGACTGTTGGGCCATGAAGATACAAGATATAAGACTTCCTACCGTGTCCGGATGGGACTCTCCTTTGCGTGGATGGCAAGCATGGCGTCCGGATGTATTATTTCCTTTCTCTGTAACTGACTTTTTGTAAACCTAGTCCCCTCCAGTGTCTATATAAACCGGAGGGTTTACTCCGTAGAGACAATCACAATCATACAGGCTAGACTTCTAGGGTTTAGCCACAACGATCTCGTGGTAGATCAACTCTTGTAATCCGCATACTCATCAAGATCAATCAAGCAAGACGTAGGGTATTACCTCCATCAAGACGGCCCGAACCTGGGTAAAACATTGTGTCCCCTGTCTCCTGTTACCATCGACCTTAGACGCACAGTTCGGGACCCCCTACCCGAGATCCGCCTGTTTTGACACCGACAGCTATAACAATCATGCATAAAAGAGTTCAGAGAAAACTCAAATAATATTCATGGATAGATTTGATCATAAACTCACAACTCATCAGATCCCAACAAACACACCATAAAAAGTCATTACATCAAATAGATATCCAAGAACACCGAGGAGAACATTGTATTGAAGATCAAAAAGAGGGAAGAAACCATCTAGCTACTAACCATGGACCCATAGGTCTGTGGTAAACTACTCATGCATCATCGGAGGGCAGCAAGGATGATGATGAGCCCCCTCCGTGATCGAATCACCCTCCGGCAGGGTACTAGAAAAGGCCCCTAGACGGGATCTCGTGGTTATGGAACTTGCAGCAGAGGAAAAAGTATTTTGTGGAATCCCTTGTTGGTTTCACGATTTTAGAGAATTTATAGAGGCAGAGCTAGGTCAAACAGAGCCTTGTGGGCCCGTGATACGTCTCCATCGTATCAATAATTTTTTATTGTTCCATGCTATTATATTATCCATCTAGGATGTTTTTATGCATTTATATGCTATTTTATATGATTTTTGGGACTAACCAATTTAACCTAGAGCCCAGTGCCAGTTTCCATTTTTTCCTTGTTTTTGAGTTTTACAGAAAAGGAATACCAAACGGAGTCCAATTGTTGTGCCAATTTTTGATGATTTATTATGGACCACAAGAAGCCCCCAGAGTAAAAGAGTTGGTCCAGAAGAGTCCCGAGCCATCCACGAGGGTGGAGGGCGTGCACTACCCCCTGGGTGCGCCCCTACCTCGTGGCTGCCTCGTGGACCCCCCCTGACTTGTTCCCGATGCCAACGCCTCTTATATATCCCCAAACTTCCCGAAAATAACCTAGATTGGGAGTTCCGCTGCCGCAAGCCTCTGTAGCCATCGAAAACCAATCTAGACTCGGTCTGGCACCATGCCGGAGGGGGGAATCCATCACCAGTGGCCATATTCATAATCCCGGCTCTCTCCATGACGAGGAGGGAGTAGTTCACCCTCGGGGCTGAGGGTATGTACCAGTAGGTATGTGTTTGATCTCTCTCTCTCTCTCTCTCGTGTTCTTGATTTGGCACGATCTTGATGTATCATGAGCTTTGCTATTATAGTTGGATCTTATGATGTTTCTCCCCCACACTCTCTTGTATTGGATTAAGTTTTCCCTTTGAATTTATCTTATCGGATTGAGTCTTTAAGGATTTGAGAACACTTGATGTATGTCTTGCATGTGCTTACTGTGGTGACAATGGGATATTCACGTGATCCACTTGATGTATGTTTTGGTGATCAAGTTGCGAGTTCTGTGACCTCGTAAACTTATGATAGGGGTTGGCACACGTTTTTGTCTTGACTCTCCGGTAGAAACTTTGGGGAATTCTTTGAAGCTCTTTGTGTTGGTTGAATAGATGAATCTGAGATTGTGTGATGCATATCGTATAATCATACCCACGGATACTTGAGGTGACATTGGAGTATCTAGGTGACATTAGGGTTTTGGCTGATTTGTGTCTTAAGGTGTTATTCTAGTACAAACTCTAAGATAGATCGAATAGAAAGAATAGCTTCGTGTTATTTTACTATGTACTCTTGAATAGATCGATCAGAAAGAATAACTTTGAGGTGGTTTCGTACCCAACAATAATCTCTTCGTTTGTTCTCTGCTATTAGTGACTTTGGAGTGACTCTTTGTTGCATGTTAAGGGATATTTATATGATCTAATTATGTTATTATTGTTGAGGAAACTTGCACTAGTGAAAGTATGAACCTTAGGCCTTGTTTCAACGTATTGTAATACCATTTTCGCTCACTTTTATCATTAGTTACCTTGCTGTTTTTATATTTTCAGATTACAAAAACTTATATCTACCATCCATATTGCACTTGTATCACCATCTCTTCGCTGAACTAGTGCACCTATACAATTTACCATTGTATTGGATGTGTTGGGGACACAAGAGACTCTTTGTTATTTGGTTGCAGGGTTGGTTGAGAGAAACCATCTTCATCCTACGCCTCCCACGGATTGATAAACCTTAGGTCATCCACTTGAGGGAAATTTTCTACTGCCCTACAAACCTCTACACTTGGAGGCCAACAACGTCTACAAGAAGAAGGTTGTGTAGTAGACATCAAGCTCTTTTCCGGCGCCGTTGCCGGGGAGGTTAGCGCTTGAAGGTATATCTTTAGATCTTGCAATCGAATCTTTTAGTTTCTTGTTTTATCACTTGTTTAGTTTAAAAAGAAAACTACAAAAAACTAGAATTGAGGGTGCCTCATATGCTTCATCTTTTTAATATCTTTCATGAAAATAAGAATTCCGATAATTGTGCCAAAATTCTAGAAGAAGAATGCATTAAAACGTTTGGCACTAAATCTTTCAATGATGAGCATGATTGCAATGTTGTTAGTACGAACTCTTTGAATATCCATAGTACTAATGATGATTGCACTAGTCATGATGAAAATGCCTCTTATAAGCATGTCAATTTTTGTGGAGTGCATAGAGTTTGCAAGTACACACCAAATAGGGAAGATAGATTTTGCAAGAGGCATAAATATTTAGAAACTAAATGGTTGCAAGAAAGGCTAGATGTTTGTACTGAAAATTTAAATTTCTTAGCCATCCTTGTGAACTTTGAATTGAACGTGGTCATTTAAATATCCAACGCAAATTGGTTCATGATCGAATCGTGTCCAACAATTGTGATGACTTGATTTCCCTTGAGCATCATAATGAACTTAGTTTGCTTGTGGGTTATGAAGAAATAAAACGTATAACTAAGGATATTCCAGAATTTGCCCTTAATAAAGTTCTTGATTTTGATCTAGAGGAAATTTATAAGTATTGTGCGGTGAATTGCATTGAAAATCCTTATATTGCCAATTACATAAAGACAAGGAAACAAATAGAAGATGAAGAGAATACTAATGAAAGGGAAGAGATTTCCCAATATCTTCCTATTCTTTCCTATGATGAATCAGGTAACGAGGAGGAGCCTTCTATTCAACCAATCTCAATAATAAGGAGCTCCAAAAAGAGGATTAAACCCATACTTAATGTGAAGAAGAAAAAGAAAAGACGGACAAGCAAAGGTAAAAAGGTATCCCTCCCAAATGATGTTGCTCCTATTACTCATTGTGATGATGATAATTGCTATACTGTTGGTGCTATCCATACTATTAATGATGAGAGTGATTATGCTTATGATATGCAAAGGGCCAAGATTGGGGATGCTATGTTTGATGAGAATGACATGTTTGAGAATTTATTTGCTGCAATTAATGTTTGTCCCAAGCTTGGGATTCTATGTTTAATGAAGATGATATTTTTAGTCTCCCAAGTTTTGATGAGCAAATTTATTATGATGATAGCATGCCTCCTATTTATGATGATTATATTGATGAAAGTGGGGTTGGAAGAGTGTCAACTTTAGGAAATAATTATCCCACTATTTTGGAGTATGTTGAATCTTATTGTGACAATTACTAAAGTGGATTTGGAGAGGTCAAGCCTTTATTTAGTAATGATTCCACTATCTTGGAAGAGGTTTCAATTGATTATGATGAGAACAAAGTTGCTACTTATGATGATTATTCTTATGATACTTATGTTATAAAAAGTAGTGATGATTATATTTACAAAAGTTGTCATGATTAAGATTACCCTTTTCCTGAACGTTAATCTTTTAATGTGGAAACAATTATAGTATTCGAGTTTCTTATGATACTCCCACTATTCCGAATGAGAAGAATTTTGCTTACGTGGAGAGTAGTAAAAATTCTATGCTTGTGGCTCATGAAAAGAATGATTGATGTGATAGTTATATTGTTGAATTCATTCATGATGCTACTAAAAATTATTATGAGGGAGGAATATATGCTTCTGGGAATTACAATAATACCAAGTTTCCTCTCTGTGTGCTTAAAGTTTTGAAGTTATGCTTGTTTTGCTTTCCTATGCTAGTTGATTCTTGTTCCCATAAATTGTTTGCTCACAAAATCCCCATGCATAGGAAGTGGGTTAGACTTAAATGTGCTAGTCATATTCTTCATGATGCTCTCTTTATGTTTCAATTCTTATCTTTTATGTGAGCATCATTGAAATTGTCATGCCTAGTTAGGGGCGTTAAATGATAGCACTTGTTGGGAGTCAACCCAATTTTATTGTTGTTCTTTGCTTTTTGTTCCTATTTAGTAATAAATAATTCATATAGCTTCTATTATGATTGTGTTTTTTATGTTTTAATTAGTGTTTGGGCCAAGTAAAGCCTTTAGGATCTTCTTGGGTGATTGTTGTTTGATCTTGCTAATAAAAACAGAAAGTATGCGCTCACAAAAATAATTATCATTTCTTTACCAAAGAGCGATAAAATAACAATTCCAACTGTAGTAGATAAATATACTTTTTTCCTGGTCGTCCTAACTTTTCAGAATTTTTGGAGTTACAGAAGTATTCGAGAGTTACAGATTACTATAGACTGTTCTGTTTTTGACAGATTCTGTTTTCGATGCATGGTTTGCTTGTTTTCTAGTTTCTATGGCTTATATTGCTTAATATAAATTGTAGAAATGATATGGTACAGTAGGAATAATGGGAGAAAAACTATGAATCTTGTCTTCACAGTACCTAAGTGGTGATTTGCTTTCTTATACTAACGGAGCTTATGAGTTTTCTGTTGAGTTTTCTGTTGTGAAGTTTTCAAGTTTTGGGTGAATATTCGATGGACTATGCCATAAGGAGTGGCAAGAGCCTAAGCTTGGGGATGCCCCGGATGGCATCCCCTCTTTCGTCTTTGTTCATCGGTAACTTTACTTGGAGCTATATTTTTATTCACCACATGATATGTATTTTGCTTGGAGCATCATTTTATTTTATTTTGTTTTGCTTGCTGTTTGAATAAAATACCAATATCTGAAATTATTAAATGTTAGAGAGTCTTCACATAGTTGCATAATTATTCGACTACTCATTGATCTTCACTTATATCTTTTGGAGTAGTTTGTCATTTGCTCTCATGCTTCACTTATATCATTTTGAGAGTATCTAAACAACATGGTAGTTTGATTTGGTTATGAATTTAGTCCTAATATGATAGGCATCCAAGAGGGATATAACAAAAACTTTCATATAAAGTGCATTGAATACTATGAGAAGTTTGATTCTTGATGATTGTTTTGAGACATGAGGATGGTGATATTAGAGTCATGCTACTTGAGTAGTTGTGAATTTGAGAAATACTTGTGTTGAGGTTTGCAAGTCCTGTAGCATGCACGTATGGTAACCGTTATGTGACAAAATTGAAGCATGAGGTGTTCTTTGATTGCCTTCCTTATGAGTGGCGGTCGAGGATGAGCGATGGTCTTTTCCTACCAATCTATCCCCTAGGAGCATGCACGTAGTGCTTGGTTTTGATGACTTGTAGATTTTTGCAACAAGTATGTGAGTTCTTTATGACTAATGTTGAGTCCATGGATTATACGCACTCTTCGATACCGTGCATTGCCCTTTCTCACCTGGAGAGTTGGTGCAAACTTCGCCAGTGCATCCAAACCCCGTGATATGATACGCTCTATCACACATAAGCCTCCTTGTATCTTACTCAAAACAACCACCATACCTACCTATTATGGCATTTCCATAGCCATTCCGAGATATATTGCCATGCAACTTTCCACCGTCCATTTATTATGACACGCTTCATCATTGTCATATTGCCTTGCATGATCATGTAGTTGACATCGTATTTGTGGCAATGCCACCTCTCATAATTTTTATACATGCCACTCTTGAATCATTGCACATCCTGGTACACCACCAGAGGCATTCATATAGAGTCATATTTTGTTCTAGTATCGAGCTGTAAATAAATAGAAGTGTGATGATCATCATTATTAGAGCATTGTCCCGTGTAAAAAAAAGAAAAAAGAGAAAGAGAAAGGCCAAATAAAAAAAGAGAAGGACCAAAAAAGAGAGAAAAAGAGGGAAGGACAATGTTACTATCCTTTTTCCACACTTGTGCTTCAAAGTTGCACCATGATGTTCATGATAGAGAGTCTCTTATTTTGTCACTTTCATATACTAGTAGGAATTTTCGTTATAGAACTTGGCTTGTATATTCCAACAATGGGCTTCCTCAAAATGCCCTAGGTCTTCGTGAGCAAGCAAGTTGGATGCACACCCACTTAGTTTCTTTTGTTGAGCTTTCATACATTTATAGCTCTAGTGCATCCATTGCATGGCAATCCCTACTCCTCGCATTGGCATCAATTGATGGGCATCTCCATAGCCCGTTGATTAGCCATGTCGATGTGAGACTTTCTCCTTTTTTTTCTTCTCCACACAACCTCCATCATCATATTCTTTTCCACCTATAGTGTTATGTCCATGGCTCGCACTCATGTATTGCGTGAAAGTTGAAAAAGTTTGACAATACTAAAGTATGAAACAATTGCTTGGCTTGTCATCGGGGTTGTGCATGATGGGAGCATTTTGTGTGACGAAAATGAAGCATGGACAAACTATATGATTTTGTAGAGATGAGCTTTCTTTGGCTATGATATTTTGAGAAGACATAATTGCTTGGTTAGTATGCTTGAAGTATTATTATTTTTATGTCAATATTAAACTTTTGTCTTGAATCTTTCGGATCTGAAAATTCATGCCACAATAAAGAAAATTACATTGAAAATTATGTTAGGAAGCATTCCACATCAAAAATTCTGTTTTTATCATTTACCTACTTGAGGACGAGCAGGAATTAAGCTTGGGGATGCTTCATACGTCTCCAATGTATCTATAATTTTTGATTGTTCCATGCTATTATATTATCCATCTAGGATGTTTTTATGCATTTATATGCTAATTTATATGATTTTTGGGACTAGCCTATTAACCTAGAGCCCAATGCCAGTTTATTTTTTTCCTTGTTTTTGAGTTTTACAAAAAAGGAATACCAAACGGAGTCCAATTGACGTGCCAATTTTTTTATGTTTTTTTATGGACCAAAAGAAGCCCCCGGAGTAAAAGAGTTGGGCCAAAAGAGTCCCGAGCCGTCCACGAGGGTAGAGGGCGCGCCCTACCCCCTGGGCGCGCCCCTACCTCGTGGCCGCCTCGTGGACCTCCTGACTTGTACCCGAGGCTAACGCCTCTTATATATCCCCAAACTTCCAGAAAATAACCTAGATGGGGAGTTCCGCTGCCGCAAGCCTCCATAGCCACCGAAAACCGATCTAGACTCGATCAAGCACCCTGCCGAAGGGCAAATCCATCACAGGTGGCCATCTTCATCATCCCGACGCTCTCCATGACGAGGAGGGAGTAGTTCACCCTCAGGGCTGAGGGTATGTACCATTAGCTATGTGTTTGATCTCTCTCTCTCTCTCGTGTTCTTGATTCGGGATGATCTTGATGTATCGCGAGCTTTGCTATTATAGTTGGATCTTATGATGTCCCCCCCTCTACTCTCTTGTAATGGATTGAGTTTTCCCTTTGAAGTTATCTTATCGGATTGAGTCTTTAAGGATTTGAGAACACTTGATGTATGTCTTTCATGTGTTTATCTGTGGTGACAATGGGATATTCACGTGATACACTTGATGTATGTTTTGGTGATCAACTTGCGAGTTCCGTGAACTCGTGAACTTATGCATAGGGGTTGGCACATGTTTTTGTCTTGACTCTCTGGTAGAAACTTTGGGGCACTCTTTGAAGTTCTTTGTGTTGGTTGAAAAGATGAATCTGAGATTGTGTGATGCATATCGTATAATCATACTCACGGATACTTGAGGTGACATTGGAATATCTAGGTGACATTAGGGTTTTGGTTGATTTGTTCCTTAAGGTGTTATTCTTGTACGAACTCTAGGATAGATCGAACGAAAAGAATAGCTTCATGTTATTTTACTACGGACTCTTGAATAGATCGATCAAAAAGAATAACTTTGAGGTGGTTTCATACCCTACAATAATCTCTTTGTTTTTCTCCGCTATTAGTGACTTTGGAGTGACTCTTTGTTGCATGTTAATGTTGGAAATATGCCCTAGAGGCAATAATAAAATGGTTATTATTATATTTCCTTGTTCATGATAATTGTCTATTATTCATGCTATAATTGTGTTATCCGGAAATCGTAATACATGTGTGAATACATAGACCACAACACGTCCCTAGTGAGCCTCTAGTTGACTAGCCCGTTGATCAAAAGATAGTCATGGTTTCCTGACTATGGACATTGGATGTCATTGATAACGGGATCACATCATTAGGAGAATGATGTGATGGACAAGACCCAATCCTAAGCATAGCTTAAAGATCGTGTAGTTCGTTTGCTATAGCTTTTCCAAATGTCAAGTATCATTTCCTTAGACCATGAGATTGTGCAACTCCCGGATACCGTAGGAGTGCTTTGGGTGTACCAAACCTCACAACGTAACTGGGTGACTATAAAGGTGCACTACAGGTATCTACGAAAGTGTCTGTTGGGTTGGCACGAATCGAGACTGGGATTTGTCACTCCGTATGACGGAGAGGTATCTCTGGGCCCACTCCGTAATGCATCATCATAATGAGCTCAATGTGACCAAGTGGTTGATCAGGGATCATGCATTACGGTACGAGTAAAGTGACTTGCCGGTAACGAGATTGGACGAGGTATTGGGATACCGATGATCGGGTCTCGGGCAAGTAACGTACCGATTGACAAAGGGAATTGTATACGGGATTGATTGAATCCTCAACATCGTGGTTCATCCGATGAGATCATCGAGGAGCATGTGGGAGCCAACATGGGTATCCAGATCCCGCTGTTGGTTATTGACCGGAGAGTCGTCTCGGTCATGTTTGCGTGTCTCCCGAACCTATAGGGTCTACACACTTAAGCTTCGGTGATGCTAGGGTTGTTGAGATATTAGTATACGGTAACCCGAAAGTTGTTCGGAGTCCTGGATGAGATCTCGGACATGACGAGGAGTTCCGAAATGGTCCGGAGGTGAAGATTTATATATAGGAAGTCAAGTTTTGGCCATCGGGAAAGTTTCGGGGGTAATCGGTATTGTACCGGGACCACCGGAAGGGTCCCGGGGGTCCACCGGGTGGGGCCACCTATCCCGGAGGGCCCCATGGGCTGAAGTGGGAGGGGAACCAGCCCCTGGTGGGCTGGTGCGCCCCCCCATGGGCCTCCCCTGCACCTAGGGTTGGAAACCCTAGGGGTGGGGGCGCCCCACTTGGCTTGGGGGGCACTCCACCCCCTTGGCCGCCGCCTTCCTTGGAGATTGCATCTCCTAGGGCCGGCCCCCCCCAGGGGTCCTATATATAGTGGGGGGGGGGGGAGGGCAGCCGCACCCTAGCCCCTGGCGCCTCCCTCTCCCTCCCGTGACACTTCTCCCTCTCCCCGAGCTTGGCGAAGCCCTGCCGAGATCACCGTTGCTTCCACCACCACGCCGTCGTGCTGCTGGATCTCCATCAACCTCTCCTTTCCCCTTGCTGGATCAAGTTGGAGGAGACGTCTTCCCAACCGTACGTGTGTTGAACGCGGAGGTGCCGTCCGTTCGGCGCTAGGTCATCGGTGATTTGGATCACGATGAGTACGACTCCATCAACCCCGTTCTCTTGAACGCTTCCGCTCTCCCTCGTTGCTAGATGACTCCATAGATTGATCTTGATGATGCGTAGAAAATTTTAAAATTCTGCTACGTTTCCCAAAAGTGGCATCATGAGCTAGGTCTATGCGTAGTTTCTATGCACGAGTAGAACACAAAGCAGTTGTGGACATTGATATTGTTAATTTACTTGCCGTTACTAGTCTTATCTTGATTCGGCGGCATCGTGGGATGAAGCGGCCCGGACCGACCTTACACGTACGCTTACGTGAGACTGGTTCCACCGACTGACCTGCACTAGTTGCATAAGGTAGCTAGCGGGTGTCTGTCTCTCCCACTTTAGTCGGATCGGATTCGATGAAAAGGGTCCTTATGAAGGGTAAATAGAAATTGGCATATCACGTTGTGGTTTTGGCGTAGGTAATAAATGTTCTTGCTAGAAACCTATAGCAGCCACGTAAAAACTTGCAACAACAATTAGAGGACGTCTAACTTGTTTTTGCAGCATGTGCCGTTTGATGTGATATGGCCAAAAGGATGTGATGAATGATATATGTGATGTATGAGATTGATCATGTTCTTGTAATAGGAATCACGACTTGCATGTCGATGAGTATGACAACCGGCAGGAGCCATAGGAGTTGTCTTAATTTATTTATGACCCGTGTGTCAACATAAACGTCATGTAATTACTTTACTTTATTGCTAAAGCGTTAGCCATAGTAGTAGAAGTAATAGATGACGAGACAACTTCAAGAAGACAAGATGATGGAGATCATGATGATGGAGATCATGGTGTCATGCCGGTGACAACGATGATCATGGAGCCCCGAAGATGGAGATCAAAAGGAGCAAATGATATTGGCCATATCATGTCACTATTTGATTGCATGTGATGTTTATCATGTTTTACATCTTATTTGCTTAGAACGACGGTAGCTTAAATAAGATGATCCCTCCTAATAATTTCAAGAAAGTGTTCCCCCTAACTGTGCACCGTTGCGAAGGTTCGTTGTTTCAAAGCACCACGTGATGATCGGGTGTGATAGATTCTAACGTTCGAATACAACGGGTGTAAGCCAGATTTACACACGCAATACACTTAGGTTGACTTGGCGAGCCTAGCATGTACAGACATGGCCTGGGAACACAGAAGACCGAAAGGTCGAGCATGAGTCATATAGAAGATACGATCAACATGAAGATGTTCACCGATGTTGACTAGTCCGTCTCACGTGATGATCGGACACAACCTAGTTGACTCGGATCATGTTTCACTTAGATGACTAGAGGGATGTCTATCTGAGTGGGAGTTCATTGAATAATTTGATTAGATGAACTTAATTATCATGAACTTAGTCTAAAATCTTTACACTATGTCTTGTAGATCAAATGGCCCACGCTAATGTTGCCCTCAACATCAACGCGTTCCTAGAGAAAACCAAGCTGAAAGATGATGGCAGCAACTATCACTAGTAGAAAACGGAGCTTTAGCGCCGGTTCGTAAGGGCCTTTAGTGCCGGTTCCATAACCGGCACTAAAGGGTGGGCACTAAAGGCCCCCCCTTTAGTACCGGTTCGGCACGAACCGGCGCTAAAGTGCCACCACGTGGCGTGAGCTCGCGCCCTGGTATGGGGGACCTTTAGTACCGGTTGGTGTTACCAACCGGTACTAAAGGTTTTTTTTGAATTTTTTTTTTAAATTTTGGAATTTTTTTTTGATTTTTAATTTTTTTGAACTATTTGATGATTTAGTCTCTAATCACCTCTCTTAACTGCTCAAGTGTGGATCACTCATTCCAAATCGACTGACTTCCCGGCCGGTCACCCATCCTCTCACTCCCCCAGCCTGAGCAAGCTTAACTTCGGAGTTCTATTCCCCCTACATTCCAAGTCTGCACTTGTTGTTTTCTTGACAAATGTAAGCTGTCAATCCTATTAACCCTCAGCAGTTTAGCTTGAGCATTAGGTCACACGTTTCACCGTTTGAGTTTGAAACTATTATTCTAAAAATAGTAATTATTTAGTACACTAATATTTCTTGAATAAGTTTGACCATAGTTTAACCACAGTTTGACCATAGTTTGACCAGATTTGACCAAAATTTAAAAATTGAAATAATTATTTAGTAACACTAATATTCTTGAATAATTATGTAGTAACATTAATACTTCTTGAATAAGTAGTTTGACCAGATTTAACCAATTTTTTTTTAAAACTGAAATTTGACCATATCTTTTCTTTGTTTTGGAATTTGAGGATTCTAAAAAATTGCAAACAGGCCGTAGGCAGTCTCCATCGGATGCAGATTTTCGTGCTGAATTTTTTGATATATTATACGTTTTTTCCGACATGGTATGCAAAAGTTACAGCCGTTTTACATTTTCCCTACACTTTTTGCAAAACATGTCCAAATTTAAGTTTTCAAAATTTCCTAACTAGTAGATGTAGTAATATAACTACCTCTCGGAGGATTTTATTTTTTGAAGTTTTACCATTTTCTTTTGATTTTTTCAGAACTGAAATGGCGACACAGGGGGGGGTAGAGTTTGAAAATTGCCCTATAGTGCCGGTTTGTGTCACAAACCGGTACTATAGGTCAGACCCCTTTAGTACCGGTTCGTGGCACAAACCGGTACTAAAGGTTAGCCCTTTAGTACCGGTTTGTAACACGAACCGGTACTAAAGGTGATCATGGGGCCCCGGCCTGACGCCAGCCTGCCATCACCCCTTTAGTACCGGTTCGTGGCACGAACCGGTACTAAAGGTTCAACACGAACCGGCATTAATGCATAGCCGTTCGAACCGGCACTAATGGTACCATTAGTACCGGGCTAAAATCAAACCGGCACTAATGTGTCTCACATTAGGTCCTTTTTCTACTAGTGTATACAGACTGGGTCTGGAACCTGAGGATCATCCTCATAGCTGCCAAGAAAGATTATGTCCTAGAAGCACCGCTAGGTGATGTACCCATCCCAGAGAACCAAGACGTTATGAACGCTTGGCAGTCACGTGCTGATGATTACTCCCTCGTTCAGTGCGGCATGCTTTACAGCTTAGAACCGGGGCTCCAAAAGCGTTTTGAGTGACACGGAGCATATGAGATGTTCGAAGAGCTAAAAATGGTTGCATAACCGCTTGACTCAGCTGGGAGTTAATCTCCCGGATGACGCGGTCATTGACAGAATCCTTCAGTCGCTTCCACCGAGCTACAAGAGCTTTGTGATGATCTTCAATATGCAGGGGATGGAAAAGACCATTCCTGAGGTATATTCAATGCTGAAATCAGCGGAGGTGGAAATCAAAAAGGAACATCAAGTGTTGATGGTGAATAAAACCACTAAGTTCAAGAAAGGCAAGGGTAAAAAGAACTTCAAGAAGGACGGCAAGGGAGTTGCCACGCTCGGTAAGCAAGCTGCCGGGAAGAAGTCAAAGAATGGACCCAAGCCTGAGACTGAGTGTTTTTATTGCAAGGGAAGTGGTCACTGGAAGCAGAACTGCCCCAAATACTTAGCGGACAAGAAGGCCGGCAACACTAAAGGTATATGTGATATACATGTAATTGATGTGTACCATACCAGTACTCGTAGTAGCTCCTGGGTATTTGATACCGGTGCGGTTGCTCACATTTGTAACTCAAAGCAGGAGTTGCGGAATAAGCGGAGACTGGCGAAGGACGAGGTGACGATGCGCGTCGGGAATGGTTCCAAGGTCGATGTGATCGCCGTCGGCACGCTGCCTCTACATTTACCTACGGGATTAGTTTTAAACCACAATAATTGTTATTTAGTGCCAGCTTTGAGCATGAACATTGTATCAGGATCTCGTTTAATTCGAGATGGCTACTCATTTAAATCTGAGAATAATGGTTGTTCTATTTATATGAGAGATATGTTTTATGGTCATGCTCCGCTGGTGAATGGTTTATTCTTAATGAATCTCGAGCATAATGTTACACATATTCATAGTGTGAATACCAAAAGATGTAAGGTTGAAAATGATAGTCCCACATACTTGTGGCACTGCCGCCTTGGTCACATAGGTGTCAAACGCATGAAGAAGCTCCATGCAGATGGACTTTTGGAGTCTCTTGATTACGAATCATTTGACACATGCGAATCATGCCTCATGGGTAAAATGACCAAGACTCCGTTCTCAGGAACAATGGAGCGAGCAACCAACTTATTGGAAATCATACATACTGATGTGTGCGGTCCAATGAGTGTTGAGGCTCGCGGTGGCTATCATTATGTTCTCACCCTCACTGATGACTTGAGTAGATATGGGTATGTCTACTTAATGAAACACAAGTCTAAGACCTTTGAAAAGTTCAAGGAATTTCAGAGTGAGGTTGAGAATCAATGTGACAGAAAAATCAAGTTCTTGCGATCAGATCATGGGGGAGAATACTTGGGTCACGAATTTGGCACACACTTAAGGAAATGTGGAATAGTTTCACAACTCACGCCACCTGGAACACCTCAGCGTAATGGTGTGTCCGAACGTCGTAATCACACTCTATTGGATATGGTGCGATCTATGATGTCTCTTACCGATTTACCGCTGTCATTTTGGGGCTATGCTTTAGAGACTGCCGCATTCACTTTAAATAGGGCTCCGTCGAAATCCGTTGAGACAACACCGTATGAATTATGGTTTGGGAAGAAACCTAAGCTGTCATTTCTAAAAGTTTGGGGATGCGATGCTTATGTCAAGAAACTTCAACCTAAGAAGCTCGAACCCAAATCGGAAAAATGCGTCTTCATAGGATACCCTAAAGAAACTATTGGGTATACCTTCTACCTCAGATCCGAGGGCAAGATCTTTGTTGCCAAGAATGGATCCTTTCTAGAGAAAGAGTTTCTCTTGAAAGAAATAAGTGGGAGGAAAGTAGAACTTGATGAAGTATTACCTCTTGAACCGGAAAGTGGTGCGACTCAAGAAAATGTTCCTGAGGTGCCTGCACCAACTAGAGAGGAAGTAAATGATGATGATCATGAAACTTCAGATCAAGTTGCTACTGAACTTCGAAGGTCCACAAGGACACGTTCCGCACCAGAGTGGTACGGCAACCCTGTCTTGGAAATCATGTTGTTGGACAACGGTGAACCTTCGAACTATGAAGAAGCGATGGCGGGCCCGGATTTCGACAAATGGCTGGAAGCCATGAAATCCGAGATAGGATCCATGTTTGAAAACGAAGTATGGACTTTGACTGACTTGCCCGATGATCAGCGAGCCATAGAAAATAAATGGATCTTTAAGAATAAGACAGACGCGGATGGTAATGTAACCATCTATAAAGCTCGGCTTGTTGCTAAGGGTTACCGACAAGTTCAAGGGGTTGACTACGATGAGACTTTCTCACCCGTAGCGAAGCTGAAGTCCGTCCGAATCATGTTAGCAATTGCCGCATTCTATGATTATGAGATATGACAAATGGACGTCAAAACGGCATTCCTTAATGGTTTCCTTAAGGAAGAATTGTATATGATGCAGCCGGAAGGTTTTGTCGATCCTAAGAATGCTGACAAGGTGTGCAAGCTCCAACGCTCGATCTATGGGCTGGTGCAAGCATCTCGGAGTTGGAACATTCGTTTTGATGAGATGATCAAAGCGTTTGGGTTTACGCAGACTTATGGAGAAGCCTGCATTTACAAGAAAGTGAGTGGGAGCCCTGTAGCATTTCTCATATTATATGTGGATGACATACTGTTGATGGGAAATGATATAGAATTCTTGGAAAGCATAAAGGCCTACCTGAACAAGTGTTTTTCAATGAAGGATCTTGGAGAAGCTGCTTACATATTAGGCATCAAGATCTATAGAGATATATCGAGACGCCTCATTGGTCTTTCACAGAGTACGTACCTTGACAAGATATTGAAGAAGTTCAATATGGATCAGTCAAAGAAGGGGTTCTTGCCTGTATTGCAAGGTACGAGATTGAGCACGGCTCAATGCCTGACCACGGCAGAAGATAGAGAAAAGATGAGTGTCGTCCCCTATGCCTCGGCCATAGGGTCTATCATGTATGCTATGCTGTGTACCAGACCTGATGTAAACCTTGCCGTAAGTTTGGTAGGAAGGTACCAAAGTAATCCTGGCATGGAACACTGGACATCGGACAAGAATATCCTGAAGTACCTGAAGAGGACTAAGGATATGTTTCTCATTTATGGAGGTGACGAAGAGCTCGTTGTAAAGGGTTACGTCGATGCTAGCTTCGACACAGATCTAGATGACTCTAAGTCACAAACCGGATACGTGTATATTTTGAATGGTGGGGCAGTAAGCTGGTGCAGTTGCAAGCACAGCGTTGTGGCGGGATCTACATGTGAAGCGGAGTACATGGCAGCCTCGGAGGCAACACAAGAAGCAATCTGGGTGAAGGAGTTCATTACCGACCTAGGAGTCATTCCCAATGCGTCAGGCCCGATTACTCTCTTCTGTGACAACACTGGAGCTATTGCCCTTGCCAAGGAGCCCAGGTTTCACAGGAAGACCAGGCATATCAAGCGTCGCTTCAACTCCATTCGTGAAAGTGTTCAAAATGGAGACATAAATATTTATAAAGTACATACGGACCTGAATGTGGCAGATCCATTGACTAGACCTCTCCCTAGAGCAAAACATGATCAACACCAAAACTACATGGGTGTTCGATTCATCACAATGTAACTAGGTTATTGACTCTAGTGCAAGTGGGAGACTGTTGGAAATATCCCCTAGAGGCAATAATAAAATGGTTATTATTATATTTCCTTGTTCATGATAATTGTCTATTATTCATGCTATAATTGTGTTATCCGGAAATCGTAATACATGTGTGAATACATAGACCACAACACGTCCCTAGTGAGCCTCTAGTTGACTAGCCCGTTGATCAAAAGATAGTCATGGTTTCCTGACTATGGACATTGGATGTCATTGATAACGGGATCACATCATTAGGAGAATGATGTGATGGACAAGACCCAATCCTAAGCATAGCTTAAAGATCGTGTAGTTCGTTTGCTATAGCTTTTCCAAATGTCAAGTATCATTTCCTTAGACCATGAGATTGTGCAACTCCCGGATACCGTAGGAGTGCTTTGGGTGTACCAAACCTCACAACGTAACTGGGTGACTATAAAGGTGCACTACAGGTATCTACGAAAGTGTCTGTTGGGTTGGCACGAATCGAGACTGGGATTTGTCACTCCGTATGACGGAGAGGTATCTCTGGGCCCACTCAGTAATGCATCATCATAATGAGCTCAATGTGACCAAGTGGTTGATCACGGGATCATGCATTATGGTACGAGTAAAGTGACTTGCCGGTAACGAGATTGAACGAGGTATTGGGATACCGACGATCGGGTCTCGGGCAAGTAATGTACCGATTGACAAAGGGAATTGTATACGGGATTGATGGAATCCTCGACATCGTGGTTCGTCCGATGAGAGCATCGAGGAGCATGTGGGAGCCAACATGGGTATCCAGATCCCGCTGTTGGTTATTGACCGGAGAGTCGTCTCGGTCATGTCTGCGTGTCTCCCGAACCTGTAGGGTCTACACACTTAAGGTTCGGTGACACTAGGGTTGTTGAGATATTAGTATATGGTAACCCGAAAGTTGTTCGGAGTCCCGGATGATATCCCGGACATCACGAGGAGTTCCGGAATGGTCCGGAGGTGAAGATTTATATATAGGAAGTCAAGTTTCGGCCATCGGGGAAGTTTCGGGGGTAATCGGTATTGTACCGGGACCACCAGAAGGGTCCCGGGGGTCCACCGGGTGGGGCCACCTATCCCGGAGGGCCCCATGGGCTGAAGTGGGAGGGGAACCAGCCCATGGTGGGCTGGTGCGCCCCCCATGGGCCTCGCCTGCGCCTAGGGTGGGAAACCCTAGGGGTGGGGGCGCCCCACTTGGCTTGGGGGGCACTCAACCCCCCTTGGCCGCCGCCCCCCCTTGGAGATTGCATCTCCTAGGGCCGGTGCCCCCCCTAGGGGTCCTATATATAGTGGGGGAGGGAGGGCATCCGCACCCTAGCCCCTGGTGCCTCCCTCTCCCTCCCGTGACACTTCTCCCTCTCCATGAGCTTGGCGAAGCCCTGCCGAAATCACCGTTGCTTCCACCACCACGCCGTCGTGCTGCTGGATCTCCATCAACCTCTCCTTTCCCCTTGCTGGATCAAGTTGGAGGAGACGTCTTCCCAACCGTATGTGTGTTGAACATGGAGGTGCCGTCCATTCGGTGCTAGGTCATCGGTGATTTGGATCACGACGAGTACGACTCCATCAACCTCGTTCTCTTGAACGCTTCCGCTCGCGATCTACAAGGGTATGTAGATGCACTCCCCTCTCCCTCGTTGCTAGATGACTCCATAGATTGATCTTGGTGATGCGTAGAAAATTTTAAAATTCTGCTACTTTTCCCCACAGTTAAGGGATAGTTATATGACCTAATTATGTTATTATTGTTCAAAGAACTTGCACTAGTGAAAGTATGAACGTTAGGCCTTGTTTCAACGCATTGCAATACCGTTTTCGCTCACTTTTATCATTAGTTACCTTGCTGTTTTTATATTTTCAGATTACAAAAACCTATATCTACCATCCATATTCCACTTGTATCACCATCTCTTCACCGAACTAGTGCACCTATACAATTTACCATTGTATTGGGTGTGTTGGGGACACAAGAGACTCTTTGTTATTTGGTTGTAGGGTTGTTTGAGAGAGACCATCTTCATCTTATGCCTCCCACGAATTGATAAACCTTAGGTCATCCACTTGAGGGAAATTTGCTACTGTCCTACAAATCTCTGCACTTGGAGGCCCAACAACGTCTACAAGAAGAAGGTTGTGTAGTAGACATCAGCCCCACCACCCTAGGGCAGGCCCTGGTGTATTGTGGGCCCACGCTCGGTTGTCTGGTCTTCTCCCAATGCTTCTAGTGCCTCTTTTGTCCAGAAAAAAAATCTCCAAAAAGTTTCATGGCATTTGGACTTCATTTGGTACTGATATTCCGCAAAACCAAAAACAAGCAAAAAACAACAACTGGCACTAGGCACTAAGTTAATAGGTTAGTCCTAGAAAATGATATATAATTGCTTGTAAATGTATATAAAACATCTAAGATTGCTAATATAATAACATAGAACAATAAAAAATTATAGATACATGGAGACGTATCATCTAGTTATCATGAACTTAATACTGTAGAGGCATACTGGATAGCGGTCGATTGGTGGAGTAATAGTAGTAGATGCAGGCAAGAGTCAGACTACTTGTCATGGACCTAATGCGTGTCTACATGATCATGCCATGAATATTGTCATAACTATGTGTTTTTTCTATCAATTGCCCAACAGTAATTTGTCTACCCACCTTATGTTATTTTTATGAGAGAGGAGCCTCTATTGAAAACTATGGCCCCCAGGTCTATTTTAATCATATTACAAAAGCCAAAAATACCTTGCTGCAATTTTCTTTCTTATATTTTAGTTTGCAATTTAACTATCACCTAGTACCATGTTCTATCCTTGCAATTAACGACTACAAGGGGATTGACAACCCTCTTGCCCGCGCCGAGTGCAAGTATTTGCTCTTATGTGTGTAGGTACTGTTGACGATTGTTTGCGTGGTTCTCCTATTGGTTCGATAACCTTGGTTCTCTATCAAGGTAAATACTATCTGCTACTATATTGCTTCGCCCTTCCTCTTCGGGGAAAATCCCAACACAACTCACAACTAGGATAAAAAATTATGGCGCCGTTGCTGGTGAGATTTATCAAACAATCTAAGGTAGTTGCACACACACATTATTTGCTCGCAATAATCATGTCAACTCGCTAAAATAAAAATGAAGACATATGGATCCTCATCCACTTGCTAATCTGCTCAAACTTGCTACAAGTTGTAATCCAATAGCTAGTAGTGAACAAGTGATAAATGACAATGCTATTGGGATACATCTTTTGAATGAAAATCATGATTGCGATTGCATTAGTATAAATGCTAAGAATAGCAATTGTTCTAATGATCATGATTGGGGTGATAATTATGATGTTTCTTGTGATCTTAAAAATTCGTTTGAGCTTCATGATGAATCTATTATTGTTAATGATATTAGCAATACTACTAAGAGTGGGTTTGGAAGAGCATCAACTTTAGGTAATAATGATCCCACTACTTTGGAGAATGATCAATCTTGTGATTTTTTGATAAAAGTGGGTTTGGAGAGGTCATGATTTTAGTTGATGTTATTCCCACTATCTTGGAAGATTATAAAAAATGCATGTGGATCATAAAGAGAATATCGTTTATGATAGCTATCTTGTTGGATGTGAATATGATCCTATATGTAATTATGACGAGAGAGGAATGTAGTTATAGGAACTTTCATGTCACTAAATTACCTCTCTTTGTGTTAAAATTCTTAATGCTTCATTCTTCCTATTTGCATATGATGCTAGAAGTTGCTTGTACATATAATTTGTTTACTTATAAAATGCCTATGCATAGGTAATATTTTATACTTAAATGTGTTTTTGACATGCTACATGATGATTTTTTGTGTTTCAATTATTATCTTTCATGTAAGCATCGATAAAATCTCAAGCCTATCTTAATGGATATAAAGAAAGAGCTTGTTGGGAGATAACCCAATAGTTATCATCTTGTTATTTGCAAAAATTATTATTGCTACTATAATGATTGTGTTTTCATCTTTTAGTTAGTGTTTGTGCCAAGTAAAGCCTTTGGTATGATTTGGATGATAGTTGGGATTTACTTCTGCGCCACGTGCAGGAATTTACTTTTTTTACTCGAATGTGATCTTGGTCTTATTTTTTTAACGTGATTCATATACAAATTTCCCATGTTATCCTATTTTTTAGAATTTGTGGAGTTACAAAAGTACTCCCTCCATCCGGAAAAAGTTGTCAGCACCTTAGTTCATTTGTAATTTTGCAAAAAAACCCTACCACCTTTTAAACTGTTGCTAATCAGCCCCCACTGCTTCTTCCTCATTCCTCCGTCGCCCGCCCGCGCCGTGGTCGCCCCAGCCACCGCCGGCACCAGCCGTCGGGCCCAGAGCTCGACGACGGCCAACCTGCGCCGGCCACACAGAGGCTGCTCAAGCTCCTGCTGCTCCGTGTTCCTCAGGAAGAACTGGAGCCCCCACCAGCGAGGCCCTGGCCCCTGATCCGGACCCCAATCCGCCCCCGGCGGCGAGGCCCTGGCCGTGCTCTCCCTCCATGCCTCTGGACTGCCCATGGTCTTCGCCTCCGCCGGCCATGAGATCACCGACAAAGACGACGACGAGGGGTACATGACGGCCGCGTCCAGGGGCAGGAGCAGAACGTTCGCGTCCCGGAGGAGGGAAGAGTTCCAGGGGCTCGAGGAGGAGGACGGCTGCGGCGATGCCGGTCCGCCCAGTCCTAGCAGCATCGGCTACGCCGACGAGCAGGTAAAGAAGAAGGTCCAGCTCTTGCTACCGTTGCTCCTCCGCCCAGAGCTCCTCTACAGGACCGTCTGCTGCTGGTGGTGGTGGTGGACGCCTCTGCTGCAACCCATCTGCCCGTGCACGTGGCAGTGCTGCTGCTCCTATGCCCTACTCCTTGTGCTGCCCCCAGAGCTTGCGTTCCTCAGGAAGAAGAAGAAGGATGTAAAATTCAGTTAAATTTTCAGGGTTCAATTAATCTGTACTCCAAAAATTTACTGTATATTTTCAGCAATGCAGCATTGAGCCTGAACCTTTTTGGCAGTACACAAGTTTGAATTGTGAGTAATATCCTAATCTGTATAGTGACTGTACATTGTCCCAGTGGTGCATTCCCAAGTTTCAGAAATCCCAGAAACAATTAACAGTTTCAGTTAACTGTTTTTCAGACAAAACGGAATTTACCAAGTTGCTGCTGCACCCCTTTAGTCCTATTATCATCACTTGTCACTATATTGTTGAATGGGAATCAATAAGTGTCCATTTTCTGTAGGTCTAGTGGTAGATCAAATTTCAGTCACGATGTTTATATTAATAAGAAAAGAAAAAGGAACAAGTCTGTGAGGATGATATCTCTACTACTTTCTTTACTTCAATGTTTTAAACTTTTGTTAGCTCGTAGCTCCTGAAGGTTCGGACTTTTGTTAGATTAAAAGCTTCTTGCTAAATTATTGGGTTAGATTATAATGCCATGCAACTGTAGTAGTTTGATGTTGACCCTCCTCCTACATGACACTGGACAATTTAATTGTTGTTGACCCTCCTCCTACATTACATTGGACAATTGAACATGTACTGAAGGAGTACTCCAGTAGGATTGCATGTACATGTTCAGTAAAGTGCTATGGTTGTCGAAAGTGTTAGGGAAAAAGTGCTATGGTGATGGACTAAGCAATCAACCTGAAATTAAATCTCCTTTTGTGCCTTTTAATGCTCCCTGTGTGCATTCTTTTGTAATCTTGATCAATTGATCAATCTTACACACTAAGCACCGTACCATTTGGTCAGTTCAGACTTTATGCATTTCCATACTCCTTTTGTACAGACTCCATTTCCATAGTTGCTCCAGGAACAACCATCAGAAAGAAGAAAATGCTTAGGTTCTGTTAACAATCAGGTTCTGTTAACTGAGCATGTTTAGGTAATTTACTTGAATTACTTGGAATTATTTGGATTTATTTTAATTACTTGGAATTATTTGAAAACACTAGCCCTACTGCAAAAAATTCATTACATGAGTACACTGTAGGACAACATTAATCAAATTTCATTACATGACCTTTCTGAATTTTGTCATGGTTTCAAACCTAACTAGCACAACTTGACCCATTCACCACAACTGTCCCAATTCAAACAATTTGGAATTTCTTAATTCATCTACAGAGTGGCCACACTAGGAGTACTTGCTTCTTAATTCTGGCATTTTCTCATTCTTTTACTAGGACTAGTTTCTAATCTGAATTTTTATGTCTTAACTTGGGCTACTTGAGCCTTCCACCATTTTAACGAAAAAAGATAAATAAATCCTTCGAGGTGTCCAAATTAACATCAGCACCAGTACTGTCAATACATTAATGGCAACACTTTTTTCTTTCTGAAATCAATACTCAAACTTTCGAAGAATAGCCTATATGTTTTGTTCAATACAAAGATCAATATGCATTGACAATTGAAATGGAGAGACACAAAATAGCAGAATCTTACTGCACATAATGTTAACATAATGGCAGAATCTTACTGCACTAAATGGCAGAATCTTACTGCACATTATTTTGCTTCAGAGACAAATGGTTCCAAAAAGATCAAAATTCCAGACTTTGGGCATGAGGAGAAGGACCTGCAGACTTGCAGAGCACTTGGGCAGTTGGACATGGAGGAGGAGCCTGGGATGTTGAAGAGGAGCTGTCGCCGTCAGGGTTATGCACCTGATTAAATGAAATGATATGCGCATGGGCATGAGCACGGGAAGTTAACTCACTTCCATAGCAGTAACTTACAAAAGAAACATTTGTTAATTAACTAAAATTAAGTTAACAAAAAGGAAGGCATGGGCATGGCCAAGTTAACTCAAAAGGAAAGTATAGTAAGGAGTCATCTCAAAATTCTAACAATTGATACAATGCTCACACTACTGAACTGGGATTAAAGATTCAGTTTTTATGCACTGTACTGACATTGTCATTGTCGTTTCACTGAAATAAAGGGTCAGTGTTCATGGCCTATAGGAGTATTCAGTGTCACTGGGATCAGACTACCACTAACCACGGGCAGGTCGCCTGGAAGGATGGCGCGACGGCGGCGCCGTTCTGGTGATCCAACCTGCTCAGCTCGCTCGCCACAGACATCTTCCATGGGCTGTGTAGGGAGGGAAGACCGGAGGATCCACAGGTCAATGGGGATCCGCACCCGCATCCCAAAAGGAGAGGGGAGAGGATGATAGCGCAGCTCGTTGCTGAATCCATGAGCGACCCCATGTCGTCCGTAGCACGGCGACTTCAGCAACGAGGCAGTCGAGGAAGGGGATGGGGAAAGGTGGGAATTTTAGGGATGGGAAAAGGGGAACGAGGGAGCTGCGTGGGGGAGCGGGGGAGCTGTGCAGGGAACGGTGAAGCTTCACGGTGCGGCATGGTGGAGCTGCAAGGCATCGCTGGCGTCCCGGAGAAACGGTGGAGCGGCGCGGTGGAACGACATGGTTGTGCTCCACAAAGTGGAGCTGCGCTGTGTCGAAGACGATGGACCGCGGGTTTGGTCGGAGAAAGCTGAAGGTTTTTTTCGCAAAATGACCACAGTGACAACTTTTTCCGGACGGAGGGGGTATGATTTTTGTTCAGATCATTACAGATTGTTCTGTTTTAGATACATTCTGTTTTTTATTGCATAGTGTGCTCATTTTAGTGATGCTATGGATTCTATCTAGTGGTATTAGCCATGGGGAAGTTAGAATATAGTAGGTATTATGCAAGAATAATTATGAATGAGTTTACAATAGTACCTAAGGTTTATTATTTGATGATTATACTAACAAATCTCACGAAGTTCTGTTGAGTTTTGTGTGCTGAAGTTTTCAAGTTTTGGGTGAGATCACGATGGATGAAGGAATAAAGAGAGGCAAGTCCCTAAGCTTGGGAATGTCCAAGAAACCCCAAGGTAATATTCAAGGAGGAACCAAGTGTCTAAGCTTGGGGATGTCCCATATGGCATCCCCTCTTTCGTCCACAATTCATCAGCATGTTACTTGGAGCTATATTTTTATTCATCACATGATATGAGTTTTACTTGGAGCGTCTTGTACCATAGTTTTATTTTGTTTGCTTGTTAGTTTGCCAAAATCATTGTTTACTGGAGACATGTTTTGAGAGAGACACACATTCATCATGATTTGTTACAATACTCCATGAGCTTCAGTTATATCTTTTGAGCTATGCAGTTGCTCTTATGCTTCACTTATATTCTTAGAGCACGCCGATTGTTATATTTTATAGAAATGATTGCACTCTCATGCTTCATTTAAATATTTTTGAGAGTGTCTTAAATAGGAAGTGATAATCTGCACGGGTTTTAATACTACTCTGAAAATGATAGGTATATAAAGTGATATAATAAAAACTCTCATGTCGATCACTAAATATGAAACATATGATTTAATTATATTGATGTTGTAATATGAAAGGGTATTAGTTCATGTTCATTGGTTAGTAGAAATATCGATATTAAAGTTGTTATTAACTACTCATTTAAGTGTCGGTCATGGCATGGTGGGGAGGTTTGAGCATTTTTATGTCCGATTGAAATCCTTGTGTGCTGTTTGAATTGGGCGCGCATGATGATTAACTCATACGAACCTCCTCCCTAGGGGCATGCGAGTAGTACTTTGCTTCGAGGGCTAATAAAACTTTCACCAATAAGTATATGAGTTCTTTGTGACTAATATGAGTCCATGGACTAATACAACACTCCCACCAATCCACATATTGCTAGCCTCTTCGGTACCATGCATTGCCCTTTCTCACCTCGAGAATCGGTGCAAACTTAACAGGTGCATCCAAATGGGTGATATGATACACTCTATCACACATAAGCCTCCTAATATCTTTCTCAAAACAGCCACGATACCTACCTATCATGGCATTTCCATAGCCATTCCGGGATATATTGCCATGCAACTTTGTAACACCCCGATAATCGTGCTATAATAATCTTCCCCCCCAAAGGTGCCATGTCATCACCTTTTTGCTAATACAATCCCTTAATCAAAATTCAAGTCGAACTCAAATTTAAAATAAAGTAACAATACTACTATTCAAACAACAAAATAAAAATGTTCGTTGTGTTGAAATATTCACTAACTAATTTTCATGAAGAAACCAACATAATTTGAATTCCCCAAATGCCCCTAGATATATTTAAAGTGGCCCAACATCACTAAATTTGGCCATTTTGAAATAAACCAATACTTGTGCTTTTCAAAAATATGTGAAACTTGTGGATAGGTACAAAATATTGCATAGTAATTATGAGACAATTTTCCTATTTAACAAAATTTGATTTTTGTGAAAGAAAAATACAAAACGGTAATGAAAATTAGAAAACATAAGAAAAAAAAGAAAAGAAAAGAAAAAAACTACTATGCGGTTGGGCCCTATCGGCCATAGCGCATAGCCCAACCAACTCCCCGGGTCACCCCCACCTCCCTCCTCCAACTGGCCATGGCGACCGAGCACGGGCACCGTGCTAGCCGCACCCTGCGAGCCCCCCGCGCCGCTACAGGCCCTCGAGCGCATCCGTCGCTGCTGCTCGCTATTGCCATGGCCACCCCGAGCCTCTTCGACCAGCCTCAGCCTCCTTGAGATCGCCACTGCGCCCACTGTGAGTAGCTAGTCCTTTCCCCTGCATTTCCTTCTTGTTCCCGTCGCCATTTTCCCGAGCCCGTGGCCACGCTACCATGTGCCTCTTGCAGCCCCTAGCTGCGCCCTCACGTGTGCTAGCGCCTAGGCTCGCCCGCCCGCGCCCTGCGCACGCCAGGCCATGCGTCGCTGTGCCCCGCCATCGCCGTAGCGGTCAATGCTAGCCACCCCGCGCCAGCCACGGTCACCATTAGACGCGCACATCGTTCCATGCCATGTGCACATTTTCTGGCAAACTCCGACCACCTCCGCCGCGTCGGACCTCGCCGCTGGCGCGCGCATAGTTAGGCCACCGCCCGGGTCACCGCCAGGTGGCCCCTAGGTGCCAAGCGTTTAGATTAGTTACTAATCCACCCCCACGGACTCACTAACACACGGGCCCAATTATTATAGCATTAAGATTAACTAAATTAAAACGGTTGTTTAAACTCTGTCACTGATAGTAGGTCCCACCACCCTAATTAACTTACTTAGGCTAACCATATTCGGTTAATACTAACTATGCCACTAACTACTAGGTCCCACTGGACCCAGTTGACCAGTCAACACTACTGACTGGGCACTCCCAGTCAGTGACAGGTGGGACCCCTGGGTCCCCTATGACTTTGTTGACCAGTCAATTGGTCAATGTTTGATTGGGCTGACTCATCCCCTTTGGGCCCACATGTCATACACAGTGGCTAACTGCTGCTATGTGCTTATTTTAGAATTAAAATAATTTCAAAAATTCCAAAAAATGTTTAAATCTTTGAAAATTCATATAAAATAATCTATAACCCGGATGAAAATAATTTATATACGAAAGTTGCTCAGAAAATTATAATGAATCTGAATATGCTATCCACCTACCCGTCACATGCCCCCAACACTATAAACATGGAACCTTCCCCTCGGATTTGTCTGTCCGATAATTGCCTAGAGCCGGGAAAATATTCCTGGATATTTTCCTGCTCCGTCTGTAACGCGTAGCACTGTGTTAGGTCACCCCTAGCACAAAGTATTGCCATGCCATGCATTGTGGTGCATTAGATTGACTGTTATTTATTGTGTTCCCCCTTTGTTACTTCTTTTCCGGTAGACACCGGGACCACTGATGATCAGGTGATCGTCTACTTCGTTACAGATCTGTTTTCGTCAACAAAGCTTCTAGGCAAGAAAAACCTCCTTGATCATTCCTATATCTCCCATTCTTCCTCTCTCATGCTTGCATTAGATTTGCTACTGTTATTCGATAGCTCCTATTCTGATGCATAGCGTACTTTTGTAACCTATTGATACTTTACCTGTTATCCTATATGCTTAGAATAGGTTGGTTAGTGATCCATCAGTGATCCCTCACGCTTGTCCTTGTTGCCCCTCTTTGTTACCAATGACTCGATCAATGTGACCGATGTGCAGAGACCGACACATCACCGCACACTCCCTTAGTTGTACTACTCTATAGAGCTACTAGCGAGTGCCGAGGGTGATACCTCCTACCTCACTCCTGATGACATCTCTGTAGCGTAGCCAGTTGGTTGTTGGTTACCGAGGGTGATTCCTCTTTCACCACCTCCAATGATGCCTCTGTCGTTCCGCCCCTCAAGTGTGAACCTATCTAGGGTGATTCCTCCAAGTTCACCTTGACAGTTACATCGAGTGGGAATCCATCGAGGGAGATTCCTCAGATTTCCCCTTGATGCTATGGACACACGGATACTTTGACTTTTCCTCAGTACCTTGTTGAAGTTGGGTCGGTCCCGTGGGGTACCCACGAGAGTTACCAAAGTTGGGTTGACCAGGAGGGTACCCGCGAGTTAATTATGAGGCATAGTCGGGTAGGCAGACCGCTCTAGAGAGGGATGGGCTTGACCCTTGCTGTAAGTCCAGACGGGGCGACGAGATCACTCATTGTCTCCGCGTGCTCCCAAGACACTAACGGTTTTGGATATGTGATCTGAGTAGGCCTCTGGCCTATTTGCACTAACTACCATGCAGGAATAAGGATGGGCACTCGCTGTCGTACGATTCTTATGAAAGCTCTCAAACTTTAGTAGTTTAGCGATGCGAGCTCGGTTGGATGGGAACCACCTGTGCTTGTATATGGGGGTGGGTCTGCTCGTGGCCGTGCTTGCAACATGCAGGATTGCAAAGGATGATTGGCCTATGACCCCTTCGCATTTAGGATGTAGAACGACGTGCTAGCCTCTCTGTTGAGCCTAGGTAGGACTACGGTGTGTCGACCAGCCGAGGTCGGACATGACCCAAAAAAGTGTGTCCGGCCGGAGTTAATCGAGTGTGCTGGGTAAGTTGGTGCACCCCTACAGGGAAGTATATCTATTCGAATAGCTGTGTCGCGGACGCTTGGAGTTGTATCCCGGTCTATTACGACTAGAACTAGATATTGGAGACACTAAATGGATATGATGGCTCCGGGATCGCTTTCTCGCAGGGAGTCGAGGAAGGATCTCTAGGCATTGTTAGTACATACTTATTACTTTATGTTATACTAATCTGCACTCTTCTAATGTTGCAAGACGCTGTAAGATGTTAGTCTTCAAAGGCTAGACCCTCCCCTCTATTCTGGCATTTCTGCAGTTTATTCCAATGATATGGCCTCATTCTTTTGATATCGATGCATACTTAGTATAGATCTAATGTGAGATTTGCGAGTACTTTCGATGAGTACTCAAAGTTTCTTTGCTACCTCTTTTCCCCTCTACTCGATTGATGCGATTAGATGATGAAGTCTAGGAGCCAGCTTATCCCGCTTATGATTATTACTACCCTGACAGAGCCTACACTCGCACAGCGAGGTGCTATACAAATGGTTTAACCCCTTTCCACGAAGGCATTTTGAACCGTCGCCAAGTGGGTGACTGTGATAGGGGGGTCCTTCCCACACGGCCCAAAAACTGTCTAGGATAGGGAGCCATTATGCATACAATTGTCCCTATAAAATTGTTTCTAATATCTCGAATATCCCAAACACTCCATCCTTGCAAATCGTTTGTGCTCGCATTGCCATCGCATTCGGTATTCTGTGGTGCTACGTTTACATTGCGCAACCCATAACAAATAGTTCACGATTATAGAAGCAGATAATCACACACATTTACTTTCCCTCGACTGTATGTGATTCTATGTAAGAGCGCATACAGTTCTCCCCATAATACTTTATGCGAAGATTAAATACATCCCACACGATTCATTCGTCCCACGCCGGATGAAGACCTATCACACAAATACTTCTATGAACAAACGTTTGTGATGCGCACAACATCATAAACAGTCCATAATTGCGAAGCGTGTGTGATAAGGTGACTTTCGCAAACATTTAATAAGAAAGAACTATGTGCGATGATGTTGTTAATCGCACATGTTTTTTCTTAGTTGATTGTGTGTGCAGTAGAGATTGATCGCACACGTAGTGGATCTGAGAAACATGTTTGATCTCCACATCTATCGTAGTTGTTTCGCTTTCGCAAACCGTGTGCAGTGTAATCCCTAATTTAATCCCAAATTTAAAATCACATATTTTGAATTTGAAAGTAGGAAATCACTTATTTCATATCGAACCATGTTTATTACAAATATAGGTTCAACCACGAATGCATAATTCGATGCACATGTACATGTACTGAAGAACTATAGAAGCACCAAGTAAAGAATGATGAACCACAATTGTACTAAAGACTATAAAGAGAGAGGCGAAATACATTCTAGTTGCTGGAGAAGGTGAAGCAGAGTGCCCATTGTCGGTGTCAAAACACGCGGATCTCGGGTAGGGGGTCCCGAACTGTGCGTCTAAGGTCGATGGTAATAGTAGGGATGGCAGTTTTGCCCATGGGTATGGGTACCCGCGGGTACCCTACCCGAAAACAATGGGTATGGGCAAGACTTGAAGAGATTTTCTACCCACAGGTAATGGGTACCCATACCCGCAAAATATATGGGTAGGGCATGGGTAAGAAATTGTGCCCATGGGTAACCCAATGGATACCCAGAAAATAATAAATAATGAAAATAACTCCTATAACATGTGGGGTTAACATCCAACTCATATGGTCCAACCCTAAATCTCGTATTCCTTAAACAAGTCATGGCTCATAGGCTCATAATCACCTGCTCGCCACTCCTCAAACGTCCTATGTGAGTCCTCAAAAAGATGAAATATTGGCTCTTCATTACCAGACCCTTGTCGAACACTCGATCCAGCGATCCCCAATTCCCACCACCGCCTTCCACTACGTCAGCCTTCCACCAACCGCTGCTCATACTCCCTTGATGCCTCCAAGAGGACACCCACTGGAGGAGGCCACATACGTGCTGTACTATTCTACCATGATCACTTGAATTTTGAACTCATTTCTCTACCTCTTAAGAATTTGAATGCTATATATTGTACCTGATGGATACCCATTGGGTATAGGATACCCGATGGGTATGGGCATGGGTGTCAGTTTATACCCATGGGTATCGAAGTGGGTGGGTATAAAAAGTTTCTATGGGTATGGGTTTGGGTAGAAGGAGGTTGTACCCACCCATACCCTACCCATTGCCATCCCTAGGTAACAGGGGACAAGGGACACAATGTTTACCCAGGTTCAGGCCCTCTCTATGGAGGTAATACCCTACTTCCTGCTTGATTAATCCTGATGTATATGAGTATTACAAGAGTTGATCTACCACGAGAACGTAATGGCTAAACCCTAGAAGTCTAGCCTGTATGGCTATGATTATGAGGAGCTCCCTACGGACATAGCCCTTCGGTTTATATAGACACCGGAGGGATCTAGGGTTACATAAGGTCGGTTATAGAGAAATGAATCTTCATATTCGGACGCCAAGCTTGCCTTCCACGCCAAGGAGAGTCCCATCCAGACACGGGTAGAGTCTTCGGTCTTCATATCTTCACAGCCCATCAGTCCGGCCCATGTCTAATAGGTCGGATGCCCGAGGACCCTTAGTACAGGACTCCCTCGGTAGCCCCTGAACCACGCTTCAATGACGAGGTGTCCGGCGCGCAGATTGTCTTTGGCATTGCAAGGCGGGTTCCCCTTTCCGAATACTCCAAGATACTCTTCGGTCATATTGAACGTGTCCGGATCTGCAACACAAGTACCACACATAACCATGGAGAATATAATATTATACGAGTCCAATCCGCTGACAACTTTTTGTAATGTGACATCACGTCTACTTGGTCATCATTTTGAATAGTTTTCCGTCCGCCGTTCCATGTTTCGAGACGTGGTTTTAATAGGCACGTCTTGTCGAAGCAGAGATTGTGTCCCCTTATTGCGGGATTCTCATCAATACGGGCGTGGGTAATATAAATGTGCCATTTACACAACCCTTGGGAACAGGCGAGTTTTAAGGCGAGTGGGGAGGCGCTTGATATTCACTGCCTTTATAAGGAGATAAGGATTCCCCTTTCTTCACCCATCCCTTCTCTCTTCCTCTGCCCTTCCATCCTCGAGCTCCAGCACCCAAGTCCTCATTCTTTCCGCCCCTAGGAAGCACTCAACCATGTCCGAATCAAGGTAAGTGGATGGCCTACTCCGCTAGGGAGAAGGACATCACCAAGCTTCGGGAGGCCGGGTATCTGGCGAAAGAAATCGCCCACCAGCTTCCAGCCAAGGGACAAATCGTCCCCAACCCGGAGCCCAACGAGAGGGTGGTATTCATCCCCCATTTCATCCGCGGGTTAGGGTTTCCTCTCCACCCTTTCGTCAGCGGGCTTATGTTCTATTACGGGCTAGATTTCCATGATCTAGCCCCGAACTCCTTCCTCAACATCTCAGCATTCATTGTCGTGTGCGAGGCCTTCCTCTGCATCCAACCCCACTTCGGACTGTGGCTCAAGATTTTCAATGTGAAGCCGAAGGTGGTGGATGGCCAGCGCGGAGTGCGGAGGCGCCATGGTGAGCAAGCTTCCCAATGTCACATGGCCCAAGGGTACTTTTGTGGAGACCGTCAAGGAGTGGTAGAAACTGTGGTTCTATATCACAGAGCCCCGTGGCGCCAATTGGGTCGTGGCTCCCAAATTCAAGTCCGGAGATCCAGTGCGGCTCACCTCCTGGATGGAGAAGGGCCCAAATTGGTCTTCGTCAGACGAGCTGATAGCGCTGCAAACGCGCATTCAAAGCATGGTGGATAAAAACATCAAGCTCGTTGGCGTAATCTAGGTGATGTTGGTTCGTCAGATTCTCCCATGCCAAAGCCGAAGCTGCCCCTTATGGGAATTCGACCCAAAGAAGCACCAAACCTTGGAGAGGCTCTTCGGAACCACTCACGAAGATGCCTAGAAATTGCTCTTTAAGGGCAACGAGACGCCGCCAACCATAGACTCGGACCGCGGGCACGAGATTACCCATTCCGCCAACGAGGTAAGCCTTTAACATCTCCAGACGCATCCTCTACTTGCTTGTTTCAAGGAAGATATCTAAACTTTATTATTTCAGGTATGGACGGAGAGAGCAGAGCGGATTCCATGTTCGGCTCCGCTGCCCGAGGAACCAGTCATCCCGCTCCTAGCGAAGATGCTGGTACCGGCGCCCTATAAGGCATCGGAGAAGAAGGCCAAGGGGGTCTGGAGTGGCCCCTGTCGCAAGGGAGCTTCGGACGTATTGTTCAAAGACAAGACTCACTCCTCCGCCGCCGAAGATGATGACGAGGAGGAGGAGGAGGAAAACACATCTCCCCCTGATGGAGGGAGGAAGAATAGGGTGGCCTCCACCGATCAGGAGGTGGAGGCGCCCAAGAGGGGGAAGGGTCCCCTTACGGATAACACCGTGTGGGACGTCGACAGCAGCCCGGAGCGACCCCCCCGAAACAAGCCCTTGGCTGCGTCGTAAGTACTAAGAATCCACACACGTCCCTACCTCCGGCCTCTCTTGCTTCATGATATTGATATGTTTAACTGATGTCATTTCAGTCTAGCCCACGACAGCTCCCAGCGATCCTCATCAAGAGGTTCGCTGGATTCGAAGGCGATGGCCAGCGAGTCACTGCGGCCGCTCACTCCCCCACGGCCAAGGGTGACGATGAGGTGTTGTCCCAAAGCACCTCCCCAGGCCAGGGAGAGGTTCAGGAGGCTGCCAGGGTGGTGCCAGAGGCCGAAACCTCGGCTGCCGGACAGATGCGGGAGCAGACCCCCACGACGACCAGGGACAAGGGCTTTGCTCAGTTCGGCCCCCAGCCGAATACAAGTCCGGAGACCTATATGGCTCCGGAATTTGGCGAGCAACCTCCTTCGAAAGAAGGGGGCGTGCCTATTCTGCCGATGACCTTTGTCCAACCGGAGGCACCGGATAATCTGCTGGAAGCGCTACGAGGCGCTTCCATTGTGGATGAACAGTGTATCCTTATGGGTACGGTGATTGAGAAGGTTCAGTTCATCAAAAGCGGACTGACCGAAGCCTGCGGTAGCCTGCTGACAGGCTTTGAGGTAAGCGACGCAAAAGAGAAAATCCCAATATAGACAGTAGCCCCTGAGACACTGTCCGGTGTTTGGAAAGAAGAGCCAGACAGAGGATCAATTTATTTCTGCAGGAAACTAACTAAAATATGTCTTATATGAATAAGAAGGCGTCGTTGCTAGCCGTAATCTCACACACTACCGAAGTCTCCAGACTAAAGCAGAGACTGGAGCAGGCCGAGGAGGAGCTCGGCCAAGCGAGGAAGCAGCTAGAAGACCAGCAAGGTATGTAGTGACTGGCTGTATATTCGGAAGGAATAAATAATGCGTATTGACTGTAATGCCATGATATGTGTAGGAGCAGCGACCGAGGTCGAGATCCTTAAACAGGTCCTGTCCCAGGCCGAGGAGAAAGCAGCCAAGGAAAAAGCCGCCCGTGAGAAGCACGAGGCCCGGCTGGATGAGGTCCAGCAAGAGCTCCAGGATGCGGTGAAGAGATGTGAATCCTTGGAGCGCGACGTTTCAGCTCGAGAGACCGAACTCGCTACGGCTCGTCAAAGCGCGGAAGAGGACCGGATTGAGGCCCGGGGCGCCCTCCAGGAGATCCAGGAGGCCAAGAAAATCGCGGCGGGTAAGGCGTTTAGTATGCAAAGCAAATATGTGAAGAAGAAGTATCTCTTACTAACCCGGATCTGGAGTTCTCCAGGGGCGTTTGCGGATCTGCCACACACTGTGTCTGACGCTGCGGAGTTCTTCCGAGCCGAAGAAGGGAGCTCTACTGAGAAGCTGTTCTGGTCGCAATATCTTGCGCCAGAACATCTAGTGCCCTTCAGCGATCAGCTAAAACAGCTAGTCGAGCTGCATAGGGTGGCCGAACTGGCCATGAAGGATTTAATAATCCGACTGTGGCCTACCGAAGCTATGCCCGACAGCTACTTCGCGCTCGTGAAGCGGCTGCTGAATGCATGCCCTCAGCTGGACGTTGTCAAGCGGTCGGTCTGCATTGAGGGCGCGCGTATGGCCTTCGCCCGCGTCAAGGTGTGGTGGGCGAAGATGGACGCCGTCAAGCTAACGACCGGGTGACCGCCAGAGGGCAAGGAGCATCGCACGCCCGAGCTATACTTTGAAGACATCCTGGAGGGGTCTCGTATTGTGGCAACACAATGTGCGCAAGACATTATTTTCAAATGAATGCATTCATGTTGTCTCTGCCTTGTATGATGAAACAAAGTCGTTATGTAATATAATATTTGTTATTTAAAAAAATTCACCTCCTGTTCGGCCGTGTTGTGTGAAATCTGACAGTTGGCCTGTCGTCGGCTTCTGCCCCCCACGTAGGTAGTACGGGGGTGTTCGGGATGTAATCTAAACACTCTTGATCCAATTGTTTGGTCCTTGAAGGAGGTGTTTAGCGCGACGAACCAGGCAATCGGACTATGCGGCTTTAGCACCCTCACTTAGCCATAGGAGTTTGACAATAAAAATATAGGCGCAACCCCTAGTATCCGGACTAGGATGCTGTAAACACCTGATCGGGTAAATACCTTTCCCTCGCGTAATGCAGAAAAAATCTTTAAGGATTTGAGACCTCCGAAGAGCTGACCGGCTCTCGCCACATCATGACAGTCAGTTTTTGGCTTTCTCTACTGATGTGCTCATCCGGGTAAACCAGGGCACAATCACAACAGTTCTCCCTTTATTACCCTAGCCGATATAGAGGAACGTAATGTAGCAAGCATAGGAGCTGGGCAACCCAACTATTGACCAAAGACATGATTCGGAGCCAATGCATATAGTGCTAAATTCGGGGTGCCGAACTATATTGTAGAAAGTGTTGGACTTTGTTGCCATGTTGTGGGGCGCTATGAAGCCCCTGGCAATTTGAAACGTACCAGAGTGTACGGATGCTATTTGATAAAGTTATCAAAAAAGAAAAATAAGAAAAGGTAGTAAGCTAGAGCCATAAAATTTGGGCCGCAAACTGCTTCATTATAATTTCATTGGTGCGTTAAAGCGCATTTATACAAGTAGTGCAATAAGCAGAAGGCTATTTGATAAGCCTTAACCAAGGGAAATCTGTGGGTGGGTCCTGAAAACAGGTAAAGGGATCGTTAAAGAAACCACCTAGGAAAAAAATTCCCCAGTACGTCCATGCTTATTGTCGTCTTGGTGTATTTATCCTTCGAAAAGAATCGACGGTCAAGCCATCAGGGAAGGCCTGTGAAGAAGAAACCTAAAAAAGGAGGGAAAATGGAAACAATGAAAGTATGTGTGTCCAGGGGCGGTTGAGCCGTATTGTGGATCACAAGCTAGTTATGCCTCCATCCATGCCCATGGTATTTTGAGTGCGTAGTTATGTACGCGCGGTATAATTGCCGCCACTTGGTCGGGACTAGGACGAAGGCTGAATTGCTAGTCGAGCTCTTGACGAGCCGAGCTGTCCTACTGCAGAATAGTCCGTACTCTCTTAATAGTGTCCGGGAGCTCGGCCGTCGAATTAAGGTTCTTCTTGGAAAGGCCGCTCTGTATTTCTGCTGCTAAGGCCGCGGTGTGCTCCTCGGTGCGGAGGGAGCGTTCCGTGTTTCCATTAACCGTTATGACACTGCGTGGTTCGGGCATCTTGAGCTTGAGATAAGCTTAGTGTGGCACTGTGTTGAATTGAGCAAATGCGGTTCGTCCGAGCAGTGCATGATAGCCGCCGCGAAAGGGGACGATATCGAAGATTAACTCCTCGCTTCGGAAGTTGTCCGGAGATCAGAAGACAACCTCTAGTGTGATTGAGCCCGTATAGCGGGCCTCCATAGCTGGTATGACTCCTTTAAAGGTGGTCTTTATGGGCTTGATCTGTGATGGATTAATGCCCATTTTGCGCACTGTATCCTGGTAGAGCAGGTTGAGGCTGCTGCCACCGTCCATCAGGACTCGCGTCAGGTGGAACCCATCAATTATTGGGTCCAGGACTAGTGCGGCTGAACCGCCGTGACGGATACTGGTTGGATGATCCCGACTATCGAAATGATCGGGCATGACGGCCATGGATTAAATTTTGGGGCGACTGGCTCTATCACATAGATGTCCCTGAGCGCGCACTTGCGCTCCCTCTTGGGGATGTGGGTAGCGTATATCATGTTCACCATTTTGACCTGAGGGGGAAACTTCTTTTGTCCCCCTGTGTTTGGTGGTCGGGGCTCCTCGTCATCGTCCTCGCTTTGCGATCCCTTCTCCTTGTTTTCGGCATTTAACTTGCCGGCCTGTTTGAAAATCCAACAATCTCTATTGGTATGATTGGGTGGTTTGTCTGGGGTTCCATGGATCTGGCACGGACGATCGAGCATGCGGTCCAAGCTGGATGAGCCCGAATTGTTCTTTTTGAACGGCTTCTTCCACTGACCGGACTTAGAGCCACTGAATCCGGCATTGACCGCCGTATCATCGATGTTGTCATTGTTGTTTCGACGTTTGTGTCTGTTGCGTCGGGACTTGTCGTTGCTATTTCTGGCTTCAGAGGTGTCGGCGTTGCTTGCATTGGTTTTTCTACGGGCCAGCCAACTATCTTCACCCGCACAAAAGCGGGTCATGAGTGCCGTGAGGGCTGCCATGGACTTCAGCTTTTCTTGGCCGAGGTGGCGGGCGAACCATTCGTCGTGGATGCTGTGTTTGAAGGCCGCTAGGCTTCGGCATCCGGAAAGTCGACGATCTGGTTCTTTTTAGTTAGGAACCTAGTCTAGAATTTCCTGGCTGACTCTCCGGGCTATTGAACTATATGGCTTAAGTCATCGGCGCCTGGTGGCCGGACATATGTACCTTGGAAGTTGTCATGAAAGGCGTCTTCCAAATCCTCCTAGCTGCCAATAGATTTTTCGGGCAGATTATTTAACCAGTGCCAAGCTATCCCTTTGAGTTTTAACGTGAGGTATTTGATGGCGTGGAGGTCATCTCAACGGACCATATGGATATGGAGAAGAAAATCCTCAATGCATACCGCGGGATCAGTTGTTCCATTGTATGATTCAATATTCACGGGTTTCAACCCTTCTGGGAATTCATGCTCCATTACTTTGTCAGTGAAGCAAAGAGGGTGTGTGGCGCCTCTATATCGGGCCACATCGCGACGTAGCTCTGATGGAGTCCGTCTGTGGTTTTTGGCCAGCGTATGACTAGGCTTGTCATGCTCGGCTTGATAGCCGTCATCGCGCGTCAAGGCACGCCCCCGTGATCCGTAGATTGATCTGGCCGGGCCTGTTTTATTCTTCAGGCCCTGCCGGAGATCATACGTGTATCCCTGAGCAGTTTTGTCTCTACCTTTACGGCGAGGTAAGGCGGGTTGGTGTTCAGCTTGTGTTGCCGCTTTGTCCTGACTAGGTGGTGGTCGGTCAGCCGCATTGTGTACTGACGGCCTAGGCTCCAACGCCTCATCGTCGAATTGAGGTAGCAATTTGCGCTTCGGGTAACTTTTGAGTGGTCGCTTGAGGCCGTGTCCTCGGCTGCCAGGACATCAGTCCATCTATCGTTGAGCAGATCTTGATCAGCTTGAAGCTGCTGCTGTTTCTTTTTCAGGCTCCTTGCGGTGGCTATTAGCTGGCGCTTGAAGCACTCCTGTTCGAGAGGTTCCTTAGGAACGATAAAATCCTTGGTGCCGAGGCTTGCCTCATCCTCGGAGGGCGGAAGATAATTAGTGTCCTTAGAGTCTTCGTGCGTGGCTTGTTTACCAGGGCTAACTTGCCCATCTTCTCGTTCATCCTGTTTGGAAGTTGGCTGGACTGGGTTTTCATTGTCTTCGGCACCGTCCAGAGTGTTGTCTTCTCCTGTGCCGGTGTTGCTGTCTTTGCTGCGGCGTGCTTAGAGCGGCGCCGCTGACGCCGGCGCTTTGGTTGTATCTTGGGAGGTTTATCCTCAACCGGATACTCCTTGTCATCGCTACTATTCTCTTTTGGTGCATCCACCATGTATACGTCATATGAGGAAGTGGCCGTCAAGCGTCTGGTAAAAGGCGGGTTCTAGGCCTCTTCTTCTTTGGCATCGTCGTCCATACCATCGATGTTGTCGGAGCCGTAAGCGAGCATGTCGGTTAAGTGTTTGACAGTGGCTATGAAGTGGGCGGTGGGTGGGAAGCGAAATTCTCCGTCATCAGCCCCCAGTTCGAGCCGGGTATAATTCGGTTGTGAGCCCCCCGCTAAGGATAGTTCTCTTAACGAGTTTAACACGTCGCCCAAAGGCGAGTGCCGGAAGATGTCCGCGGAGCTGAATTCGACGATCGATGACCGATCAAGCTCGACGTATGCGGACGCATAAGGTTTGGATCCTGCAGCCGGAGACGAGTCCATGGTTCCGGCGGCACATATGTCACTTGAAGTTAGGTATGTGTGCCGCTCCAACGCCGTTGAGTCTGCGGCTTCCGCAGTGGGGTTGAGCTTCCCGTCTTCGGATGGCGCGTTCTGCTCTAGATCTAGGGCCAGGGCAGCTACATGTGCTATCTCCTGGGTATGGACCGATGACAGATTTACGTCATGTTCATAGTGGTGGCAGGGAGCGGCTGCCGTGGTCTCGAATCTGTCGAAGATCAAGTCTCCATGGATATCCGCGACGTCGTTCAAGCTTCCAAATCTGACCTGATGGCCAGGGGCGTAGCTTTCGATCTGCTCTAGATGGCCAAGCGAGTTGGCCCGCAGTGCAAAGCCACTGAACACGAAGATCTGTCCGGGGAGGAAGACTTCCCCTTGGACAGTGTTGTTGTAGATGATTGAAGGAGACATCAAACCTTTTGATGACGACAAAGTGGAACTCTCAATGAAAGCACCAATGTCGGTGTCAAAACTGGCGGATCTCGGGTAGGGGGTCCCAAACTGTGCGTCTAAGGTCGATGGTAACAGGGGACAAGGGACACAATGTTTACCCAGGTTCGTGCCCTCTCTATGGAGGTAATACCCTACTTCCTGCTTGATTGATATTGATGAATATGAGTATTACAAGAGTTCATCTACCATGAGATCGTAATGGCTAAACCCTATAAGTCTAGCATGTCTAACTATGCTAGAGCTCCCTATGCACCTAGACCTCCGGTTTATATAGACACCGGAGGGATCTAGGGTTACATAAGGTCGGTTACAGAGAAAGGAATCTTCATATTCGGATGCCAAGCTTGCCTTCCACGCCAAGGAGAGTCCCATCCGGACATGGGTAGAGTCTTTGGTCTTCGTATCTTCACAGCCCATCAATCCAGCCCATGTCTAATAGGTCAGACGCCCGAGGACCCGTTAGTCCAGGACTGCCTCACCCATATTGTGCCCCGCTCCATGCATAATGCATGCACGACTCTAGGCCAACCCCTTGTGATGGATGCCCGTCCATCCTTCACTGTCTTCATTAGGACTTCTCAATGCTCATTGTAGTCTGGATGAAATACTTTGACCTTCATTGCATGTCCACCAATCATGTACTTTGCGAGGTAATCTTGAGTAAACTGCTTCGGGAATCACTGCGAAAGAACAAGATTCATACATTGTTTTCTAACAACTCATTATGGGCAGTAAAAAGAGAAGGCTGCAGAGTTTGCAGTTACCATCCTACAGCTCACTGTTGTGTTGGATAGAGCATAAACAAATAATATGTTTGCCTCCATTCGTATCTTTTTGCTAACAATCCTTATCAGTTTCCTCACTTGATGCTTGTTCATGAATATCTCATTGCCCCATACGCAAAAAGGGTCGATGCGTGGATCCTTGCCAAGGGCATATGTACCTACAAGCAACAAGTCAATATTAGAAGCTAACAACTGTCCAGGCCTGGATCTATATGCACTACATTATGGAACAATGGGGGGAGTACAAGCCAAGGGATGAAACTAACCTCAGCGGAAAATGATGGCCACTCCCGTTGTTGTCCTGCATAAGTAGTGGAAAGGCATGATAAGTATAGCAACCTTAATATCAAACAAATATAGCAAAGGTAAACAACATCATCTCCAAATGATAGCTTGAATGTGTTCGTTTCAGCATGTTGTTAAAGCAGATATAAAATGGAAGGAATGTTACCTACAACAAGCTTAACAGCCATTAAATATTGCAATTCAAATTGGTATTGTTGAAAATTAATAGAACACATGTCATGCTTAAACATCACACTGGATAAATGTGTAAAACTGAAATAAATGGCATGTGTTAACTACACCAGGCATAAGTGGAACCAAATATAGCCGGTCAAACTGGCATTGATGCAATTGAGCGGCACAGTTCCAACTTGCACATAATGAACATCACATTGTGAAGGACTGAAATAAACAAGGCATAAATGATTAGTATAACAACCAAATATAGCCATTGAAAACTGGACAGAGTCTCACTGCAACCAACCTAACAAGCAAATACAGATAAACATAGCATATGCTTAAAAATTGGAAAAATACTCACTGCAACCAACCTAACAAGCAAATACAAATAAACAAGGCATCTGCTTGAAAACTGGACAAATGCTCACTGCAACCAACCTAACAACCAAATACAGATAAACAAGGCATCTGCTTGATAACTGGACAAATGCTCACTGCAACTAACCTAACAACCAAATACAGATAAACAAGGCATCTCCTCGATGACTGGACAAATGCTCACCGCAACCAACCTAACAACCAAATACAGATAAACAAGGCATCTAACCACTATAAACAACCAAATATAGCCATTCATGAATCTGAAGTGGACAATTCATACTTAAAAATCACATAGCCCTATTGAACATTAGTTTTTTTTGCATAACTAAAATAATTAAACACAACACAGTTAAAACACCACATGGCAAAAGCTACTACAACAAAGGGTACGGGTTGGCAAGCTAGAAAAGGTAAGATTTGCTAATAGGATGTTGCCTGACATGTCATGGATGGGATTCTTCCAGTTGGAAGAGCACAAACCCATGGTGTGCTCTCTGATATCACAGATGGGATGTTTCACCTTGGAAGAACCTTTGTGGGTTCCCACATGGTCATGGTCGTGGTCGATGAGATCTGACCTGGGGATTGAGGATCCCAAGACGCTGTCGTAGAACGTGTCCTTCAGAAATGACAAAATGGGCTCAATGGCGTACAAGGATCGCAAATCCTTGACCGCATGGCGGTGGAGATAAGCAGCAGGGCCGTCGAAGAGATTGACGGCGGTTGAACCAGAGGGGTTGGGGATGTATGATACATCTCCAACGTATCTACTTTTCCAAACTATTTTGCCCTTATTTTAGACTCTAACTTGCATGATTTGAATGGAACTAACCCGGACTGACGTTGTTTTCAGCAGAATTTCTATGATGTTATTTTTGTGCAGAATAAGAAGTTCTCAGAATGACCTGAAACTTCACAGAGATAACTTTTGGAATTAATAAAAAAATGGCGAAAGAATCAGCACGAGGGGCCCCACACCCTAGCCACAAGGGTGGGGGCGTGCCCTCCGACCTTGTGGGCCCCCTGGACCTCCACCGACCTCAACTCCAGCTCCATATATTCACTTTCGGGGAGAAAAAAATAGCGTTTTACGATATGGACCTGCCGCCAAGCCTTGTTCTTCCTCGGGAGGGCAGACCTGGAGTCCGTTTTGGGCTCCGGAGAGGGGAATCCGTCGCCATCATCATGATCAACCATCCTCCATCATCAATTTCATGATGCTCATCACCGTGTGTGAGTAATTCCATCGTAGGCTTGCTGGACCGTGATGGGATGGATGAGATTTACCATGTAATTGAGTTAGTTTTGTTAGGGTTTGATCCCTAGTATCCACTATGTTCTAAGATTGATGTTGCTATGACTTTGCTATGCCTAATGCTTGTCACTAGGGCCCGAGTGCCATGATTTCAGATCTGAACCTACTAAGTTTTCATGAATATATTTGCGTTCTTGATCCGATATTACAAGTTATATGTTTTCATGAACCTATTATTACGATCCGGCAACCCCGGAGTGGCAATAGTTGGGACCACTCACGATGATGACCTTAGTTTGAGGAGTTCATGTATTCACTAAGTGCTAATGCTTTGGTCCGGTACTCTATTAAAAGGATGCCTTAATATCCCTTAGTTTCCAATAGGACCCCGCTACCACGGGAGTGTAGGACAAAAGATGTCATGCAAGTTCTTTTCCATAAGCACGTATGACTATATCCGGAATACATGCCTACATTATATTGATGAATTGGAGCTAGTTTTGTGTCACCCTATGTTATAACTGCTGCATGATGAATGCCATCCGACATAATTATCCATCATTGATCCATTGCCTACGAGCTTGTCACATATTGATCTTTGCTTTGTTACTTCTCCGTTGCCACTATTATGATTGTTACAAAACTGCCACTATTACGTTTGCCACCATCACCGTTACTTCCATACTACTTTGCTACTAAATACTTTGCTGCAGATATTAAGTCTTTCAGGTGTGGTTGAATTGACAACTCAGCTGCTAATACTCAAGAATATTCTTTGGCTCCCCTTGTGTCGAATCAATAAATTTGTGTTGAATACTCTACCCTCGAAAACTGTTGCGATCCCCTATACTTGTGGGTTATCAATGTACCACTTAACCTTTGACATGGCCCGCGTGAAGCCTCCGCTGTCGACAAGCTTGATGTCGTATCCAGCTTTCTCGAGATACAGTAATACGCTAGACTGCTGACTTGAAGCCTTCGGCATGGCAACGTAGTCAACGTCTTCGCCGACTTTCGTGGCGACGTGTTGCTCGGGGATCGACAGGTCGGGGCGTATGGCGGCCACCTCGCCAACGTCCGTCGGAGAGGCCATGATAAACCTCTTCTTGGCCGAATGCTCGTCGGCCTCCCCGGGATACGTGGTCGAGCTTAGGCTACAACATTCTGGAGCACGGGATGTGGATCTGGCGGGGAGGGACAACGCAAGCCTCATCTAAAAACTTAGGGGAGTGGGGCGATGGTATGGGAATATCTGGGTAACTTGAACTTTATTATCTAAGCTAGGAGGAACGGGCAAACCAGCAGGGGTTGGTGGTGGCGGCGAGCTAGGGTTCGAGGGGGCTGGGTGGGGTGCTGTGGAGGGGGGGTGTGGGCGGCGTGGTGTTTGAGGATATGCCCCATCTACTAATTTTTTAGTAATGGTGGGTGGAGACGGTGGTGGACGAGGGAGGGCGGCGGTTCAAATGCCTCGGCTACTACAATTTTACTATATGGTCAGTGCTGGAGGAATGGGGGCGGCTGTTGAAGTATGGCGGCTACTAAAATTTGGGTAAAGGAATTGGTGCGGAGCGGGAGTACCCAAGCACACACACGGTCCAATAAGAATATGCATGAAAATGGTGGTCTGTGATGTTCAAATATATATGAGTGAAAATGGTGGTCTGTGATGTTCAAATTGGTGCAGAACCGCCGATTTTTGCAACGCTCAAGGCTGGTAGTTTGTTTTTAGATTTACGTGGAATTCAATATAAATAAACTACCCACCTTTGGCTTGCTTAGGTGGTGATTTTACAGCACACTAGCATCACACATGGTTAATCCAGTACCTCCACCTTTGCTCGCGCTTGCGCATTCATGGTGATTCACAGCGCACTTGCATCGCACACGGTTAATCCAGTACCTCCACCTTTACTCGCGCTTGCGCAGTCGTCTTGATTCACAATGCACTTGCATCATAGACGGTTAAACCACGACCTCCACCACTGCTCGTGCTTGCGTAGTCGTGGTGATTTCACATCCCACTAGCATCATACACGGTTAATCACTACCTACACCCTTGATTGCGCTTGCACCGCCGTGGTGATTTCACAGTGTACTTGCACCGCACATGGTTAAGCCAGTACACCCATATCCGTTGAGCGTCACCTGAGTCTTTGCAGCAAAAAAACATCAGAGAGGGTCAGAAGACAGCCACACCACCATGTGGCCCAAATATATATGAGTGAAAATGGTGGTATGTGATGTTCAAATTTCCAATGCACAACTTTGACTGCGCGGGGCCACGGTTGGACTATAGGGTGTGATGTTTAAAACTTTAAATACACAATGCACAACTTTGGTGGCACCTGCCTTGCAAACCTGAAAGCGCCCTTGGATATATCTATAATGACATAATGTCGTAGCTACCTAGCTAGGGTGCTTGACCCACCTCCCACTTCGTGTTAGTGGGGAGGATGCACGTAATGATACTTTGGTCATACATGCATGTTGCCATGACCTACCATAAGACGGACCAGTGAATCTATTGTTTGGTCAAACGACAACTGTTGTTGTCGATAAAAAATGGATAGAATATATATATATATATATACCGCTTGGGCCAGTAGATTGAACCATCATAAAAAATCGCACTAGAGGAACGACAAAACCAGCACCGCCTGCATGCGGCCCAAAATTATGTAAGCTGGAAGGGGTGATATGTGTTTTAAATATCGAATAATGTACAATTTAGATGTGGCACCTGCCTCTCGATACAGACAACAACCATGAAAGCTAGGTAGTTAAGGACGAGATACGCAGGGTACGGTGTCGGTCGAACCCAGCAATCCGAGCATGTTGGAGGGAATCCTGACAACGCATGAGCTCGAGCTTTGGTTGAATCACATGTGACTTTGACCATCCCTAACACGAACTAGGAGGAATCCATTCGTGGCGAACACATACACCTCGTTATCAGTCACACTGGGAGCCCACATATATGCGTGTCGTCACACACACACACACACACTGGGAGCCCACATATATGCGTGTCGTCACAAAAAACCTCACAAGGGAGACATGGTCGATCAGAAGACCCCCTATACACTACATGCGGCCCGAAAATATGTATGGGTGGTGTGTGATGTGTTCAAATCCCGAATTCACAACTTCGATGGGGCACCAACTACATTACAAACCGAAAACCGTACCCGACCCCAAGCCAAGTTCCATACGATGTCGGTTCCCCAACTTCGAGGCGGGGGGGGGGGGGTCGTTCAACACATGTGCTCAAACTTTATTTGGTCTAACATGGCACACATAGCAATAGGAAACCATCATGGTCAAACCCTTCTCATATGTTGGGTCAAAGGGATAGATTGTGTGGGCCCCCTCATTATCGGTCAAAGATGATATATATATACTAGTAAGGTACACGTGCATTGCACGCATGAGATTTGGCAACCAATATAAGAATAAATACCACACCATAGCATGTAAGCTTTGAGTCATATATACATGTTTAGATGTTTGTTTTCTTATAGTTCATCCCATTCAAAATCAATTAGTTTTTATAAAAAAAGTTAATCTATTTTAAGATTCATGGAATTGTGTGTTGTAAAGCATAAAGTAAAAAATGGCAAATCATCTAGAAAAAAAGTTTGGGCAATTATGATACAGAAGATTCTAGAACAAAGAAGAAGTGCTTGTGTTATGAGGTTTGTGCATTATGCTTAAGTTCAACCATGGAGTCTTCTAGATTGTACATGTGGCAGAATCTAGTGAAATGTATAAATGATATCCAATGGCTAGTAGTTCTCGGATTCGTCATCTCTGCACCATCGGATTGGCAACGACCATCTTTCAAAGTTATTCGCACACTATATAGGGGTATATATATACCCCAGGGAGCCCACAGATATGTGCGGCGTCTATAAACCGCACAAGGGAGACATGCTCGATCAGAACACCCGTCCCCCTATACCCTGCATGTGGCCTGAAAAAATGTATGCATCTGGTGTGTCATTTGTTCAAATCCCTAAAGCACAAGTTCGATGGGGCACCAACTACATCAGTAACATTACAAACTGAACATTGTACCCCCGCGGCTAGGTTAAAGACGTACGATGTTGTGAACACAACTTTGAGGCGAGTGGGGGTGGGGGGGGGGTAGGGGCCGGGTGCCATCCAACGCATGTGCTGAAACTTGATTTGCTCTAACATAGCACATGCAGCAAAGAGTAAACCCTTCTTGTGCATTGGGTCAAAGGGATAATTTGTGTTTGCCTACAGATGTCGATCATTCTTTGATTTTTGAGAACAAAAAATAACCAACAAAAACATATTCTACAAATTAGTAAAACAAGGATCCCGGGGTTTATATAATCGTCATGACAGGTCACTATAGAGACATTTATCATCTAAATGTCTACAATGACCGTATCATAGCGTTTAAATGAATCTTGAGATATGCAACTTCCCATCGGGTCAGCCATCCTTAGACTACTCCAGCCCGAGCACGCTTAACTTCTGTGTTCTATTCGACTAGGCTAGCGGATGGGAAGCCGCCCCTTGCTAATAGGAATTTCCTCCTTCCCTTTAAGCCATTTCATGATGGTCACCCTATGGGACCTACTCCCAACTATCACACACGTTTGTACTTTTAGAAACTGTGTGCAATATTTACATTGCTCGTGTGTCGCCGCGTAGCCTTCTATGAGCACTAACACTAGCAGTGGGAAACCGATGGGAGAAGAGGCGGGAAACCGATGGGAGGAGTGGCGGGAAACGGTAGCGAGTTTGGATATATAACACCATTAATATGGAAAGCTTAGTAGAGAAGGAAGCGTGAGCTAGCAGGACGCATGCGCACAGTGCTTACCCATATAAATAAAATCACAAAAGACACTACGTGTGCTATTGAAAGGGATGATGATTGCCGTTGGATCTGGGAGCATCCAATGGTGTAGACGTACGATCCGTGGGGTTTCGGTTTTGGCCAATCAGAAGGCATGTCGTGGTTTTGTCACGGCAGATGCCCTAGTGAAAGGACTTAGGTGTGGAGCCATCACAACGTAGGTTAGCTCAAAGGGATTGAACGGGACAAAGGACACTAAGGATTTACCCAGTTTCGGACCCCTCGCAACGAGGTAAAAGCCTACCTCCCGCTTCTAGTTGTATTGCTTGAGATCGATTACAAGGGAGTGAACACGTTGACCTAGCTATAAATCCTTTGTTTCTTGAGTTAACCCGTTGTCGGGTCCCGCCTTTATATACATAGGTCGAGGCCCGGCGGCTTACAGAAGTACAGGCCGGATCACACAATGTAACCGACGCTGTCTCTAAGTCACCTTGCCTTGTTAGGCAAGCTATCATTGGGCGGCTCACACCTTCGGGTCTTGAGTCGCCTCTGGGTCGTAGGCCTTCAACAGGCCTGCTTGTAAGCCGCCGCTAGTCTTCTCATCTTGTCTTCTTAGGCCTTATTGGGACTTCAATTATAAGTCGCCAACGATATGACCCGGCCCCTCCTGGGTGGGTCATACCATGGGGTTATATCCCCAACATTAGACCCCATATTGATTTGAACCTATTCATGTTTAATCTTCATTCTTCAATTGGCGAATCCCTTGACCTTTTTAACCTTTAACCTGATAAACTTTATATAACCCACCATGACAAAGAGATGATGTCACATTATTAATTTCAGAAAAAACCTTATGACGTCATAACGGATCTTTGTGTTAATTATCCATTCCGAGAATCAAGGCGCCTCTGTTGTTAAGATAATGATCATGCCTCCTCGATTTTCGCGCATGCCATTTACTATTCACCTTTTCCCCTCATAAATAGGCACGAGGGGGGGGGGTTCTTTTTCAATTTTACCCCATTCCTCTCTCTTCTTGATCTTCCTCACACTGTGCGTCGCCGCACGAGTTCTGTCGCCGCCGCTGACCTTCACCAACAGCACCAACCTGGCCGCTGCATCGACCTGAACAAACCAGAAAACCGTGGTGCACTTTCGTTGTCCATCATCATCACCAGGTACTCGCCCCTCTTTACTTTCAATATGCATTAGGTTTTCCTCAGTTCATCGGTGTTCATCAATGTTCGTCATGCCCGCTTGTAGTTCATCCATCGTATTGCTTAGTTGAATCCCGATGCAAGACTGAAGACACGCGGTAGTAGTTTTAGCATCTGCTTCTTCATTGTAGATTCATTATGTCCCTTTAGGATTCATTTCAATACGCTAGTTCTTCCGCAACAGTTTAGGTTTAGCCATTTTCCTATGATTTTCGAACTATTTAGATCCAAAAATATAGATGCAACCTATGAAAACTGTTTATGCAACACTTAACAGAATTTTAGCACTTCCATCAATATAGATTGCTGACTCGCCATATCATATACGGAGGCTTACACAATGCTCTTGTTACCTGCCAGCCTTCGGCTGGCTTAAAACTTTGCAAACGGCTCTATACCGCAATTTTTAATTCACTGTATTTATGTCCTGATCACAACTTTATTACTTCCGGTTCACCATGACCAAGACACCCACAACTTGCGATTGGATCCCTTCCAAAGTCACCAAAGAGACCCTCAATGATTATGTGTCTATGGGTGTTTTAGCCGCCAAGGAAGTCATTCATTGGCGGATTCCCTGTTCTAAATGCCCTTCTGAACCTCAAGAGGGTGAGGTCATAGTTTTTACAGATCATCTGCTCCGCGGCTTCTCCCCACCTGGTTCAAAATTCTTTTGAGATGTGCTGCACTTTTACAACCTTCATCCTCAAGATATTGGTCCCAATTATATCTCCAATATATGCAATTTCCATGTGTTCAGTGAAGCATACCTTGGTGAAGATCCCTCTATAGATCTGTTCAGAGACTACTATTATATCAACCGCCAAACTGAGATGACCGACGGCCTTAGTCTTGAGCTCGGAGGCGTTTCAATTCAAAGGCGGAGAGATGTGACCTTCCCATCAGCTTCCCTGCCAAGTCATCCTAAGGAATGGAATTTTACCTCATTCTATTGTAAAGACACTTCTCTAGAAGGAGAAAACCCCCTGCCGGGTTATTGTCCATATCGGCTACCTACCGGCGGCCCACTACCAGGCCAGATGATTGCTGCGGCGCGTGGCCTTTATTCTTCCACTCTTTCCAAGATCCGGGCCTTCATTGAGAATGGCTTAATCGGAGTCGATCTTGTTTGCTGCTGGATTTCGTGGAGAATTCCGCCTTTAAGCCACCACCCTCACTTAATGTGCGAATATACTGGAAATCCCAAAGATCCATTGTGCTATAATCCCACTGAGTTGACTGAGAAGGAGATCAATGAGACTGTCAAGTCGCTCCTTGGCGAATCATTGGCAAATTGCAGCTCCTTATTATACTCTTAACCCACAGCCAACTGTAAGTACCCTTACACATATACTGCTTGTTTGTCAATCCATCTAGTTTCGATCTATTTTTCATGTTTACCCAGGCCGACTCTTCCTTCTGGAAAAAGAAGACACAAACCACTACTGCTGTAGCAAAAAGGGTCAAAACAACCAGCCGCGGTTCGGGTTGTCCTAAGAAGCCCACAACGCAGGAGCAACTTGAACTAGACGACTCAGAGGTAGAACTTGATTCACTTGGTATTCTTTTTATGCAACTTATTGATGCCGATTCACCTCCAGAGGAAACGGAGACCAGCCAAGCTGATGGTGCTGAGGTAATCCTTGTCTCCTCCGACTCAGAAGCCTTGCCAAGACAGAAAACACGGTGGGTCGTCATGAAAGTACGGTGTTCCCATCCTCTTGCTCACTTAGATCCAAACTTCCTTTTGAAGAAATAGCGGCACGAGTCCAGACGGCACACTCAAAACAGCGGCCAAGAGGAGCTTATGACCGGCTTGCTCAACACACCACCGACTCATAAACCTCGTCATGAGGTGCCTCATAGCCCTACTTTCTCACTTCCACAAGCCGACCTCATATGTCAACCCCTTAATTATTCTGACTCGACATATCAGGATACTTCTCACTCATCTGGCGGCTCAAACGGGACACAGCTCTACACATTCATAGTTAACCTGGCGTAAGTACTATTACTTCTTCAATAAATTAACTTGCCCATTTCATACTTATCAGCCTTGATAATTTTCATTATAGGGCTAAGGCAAAGACGGGCAAAAAGCAAACACTTGGCCCTTCTAAGACTCTTGAAGCTTCTGAACAAGAGAAACAACTGCCGAAGGCTAGTGAAGCCCAAACCCAAGACTTTGAAGATCCTGAGAATTGGTAAGACGATTTGCCTCCTAAAGCTGATCCTGCCAATCCTGACTCGGCTGCGGATATCAATGATGACCCGGCGACCTATCAAGACCCGCTGAGTCCTAAGCCTCTTTCTCCTGTCAAACATTGTGACAAGACTCTTGCTAATAACAAAATTTAAGAGGTGATCGTCACTGGATCAGCTTATCAGCCGACCGGTGTGTCCACATTGCTGGCCAAACATTCCGCCAAGGATGAAGCACATTTGTCAGAAAAATAAGCCCAAGCTTGATCTTGAGAGCTATTCAAAGTTGAACGCTGGTGAACTGTACTCTGGCTATCTGAGCCGGCTTCAAACAAGCCGCGACCTGGAGGCCAGTTTGGTCAATATGATGTGACAAAAATATGAGGTATGAAGTCACCCCCTCCTTTAACTTACGCATATATATATACACATATACTTATCCAACCCCCAAGTCTTATTCATAGGAAAAGATCATTGAGTATGCTTAAGACTTTCAACAATATGTAAGTTTAGATTTTCAGGTCATAGCCCCTTAGAACCAGCTTGCATAAGCCATATTAACCATGCTGTTGTCAATACTGTTTTGCAAAATAACCCATTAAAACCCTCAAGGGTCGGCTTATCATGCAAGGATGAGCCGGGTTTTCTATATGATATTAAAAATTTCAAGTCATAGCCCTCAAGGGCTGGCTTATCTGAGAAAGACGAGTCGAGTCTTCAATAATATGTAGTTGTAAAAAGAACCTTTGATAGCCCTCAAGGGCTGGGTCATCTTATGAAGATGAGTCAGGTCTTATGCACCGAATTTTTGAAAAGAACTTCGTTGCACATTAGCCCCCAAGTGCCAAGTATATTGCTTGCAATGTGGTTGGGACTTCAAAATACTCCTTATACCCATGCTGAAAAGTATTCCTGGTATTCAATGCTCACTTGTACGACACTTTAAGCTTTAATGACTCGCACTTGGGCGAGTTAAGAAAAATGCTCAAACACCAGGAGTCTGAGACACAGAAGGTTGAGACCAAGTTGAAACTTAGCTTGGAATAAAATGAAAAGCTCAAGGCCAGTTGTAATACCGAAAGAGCTTCCTAGGAAGAAGAAAAAACTACATTACTGCAAAGGGTAGAGGCTGCTGAGTCTTCATTGAAGAACACCACCACAGAACTGTCCGGCTTAAAGCGGCAAGTTTCATAGATGACAACTGCTATCTTTGGTAAGCAGTACTAAATTTTTTAGCCTTTCACAACCCTTTTATTTTGACTCGCCTGGCGACTCATATGTGTGTTTGCTCAACAGGCCCTAGAAGTTCCAATCTTGGCTAGGATATGCTTGTGAAGCTGAAAGTCGTGCATGCCCTGGTTGAGAAATTATACACTGGCACTCAACGGGCTCTTGTGGCTATCTCCAATGGGAAACAACTGCCAACTCTCATCAAGGAGGTGCTAGCGCAATTGTCCAAAGTGCCAAAATAGGTGGAAGAAATGAAACTATAAGCCGCTCGCTCTGGTGCCATTACCGCCCTCAGTCGAGCCAAGGCATGGAAGGCGGAATTAGACCCGGAAGAAATGGCCACTGGCTATCCAGGCTTAAAAGAAGATGAGTCTCCTTTTGATCAGGTTGACTTTGCCAAATGCGTAAAGGAGATGCGTCCCTTGGCATGCAAATTGGCCGAGGAGACTGATTTTCCAGGTACTAGCCGGCTTACACCATGGAAAATGCTAAGATCGGAGTGCCGACTTATGACGTCGTGGATCTGACTCCTCCAACGCGTAAGCATACTTTTGCCCCTGATGTTGATTGATCCCCAATTATCAATGATTAAGCCATATTCGAGGCCTTAACGAGCATCGACTGGACGTCACCTGACATCCAGATGGGCGAAGAAGAAGAGCCAGAGCAGGATAAACCAGAGTCGTCAGTTCACCAAGAGGAAAATTGAGGACGACCCAGGCGGCTCTCAGGCTAGAGCATAAAAATTCATTTCTGAAAAGCACTTTGGTCCAAACTTATGGGCTCATGACAACCTTGCAATAGAGTAGCTTTTTGCAACAATGACCCACCTTGCCAGGCCATCGTGCATGTTTAACTATTGAAACACCAAGTTGAATCTTTTATGATATGCTTGATTTAATTGTTCAAGTTAGCCATAGCAGCCTTCTCACTTGTGTGTAAAACTCGGCATGTCCTATCAAAAGAAGTTAAACACATACCCTGGCGACTTAACATCAAAATCTAGGGCAGGTTATAATTAACTAGTGACTCAACGTCCAAAACCAGGACGGGTTATAACCCAGAAAATTTTCAAACATGAAGCACAACCTTCTAGTGACTTAAAGTCAAAGCCAAGGCGGGTTATAATCTAAAATATTCAACCATAATTGTCATATACCAAAGCCAGGCGACTCAAAGGATCACAAAAAACCAAACAGAAAATATGAAAGTTCCAAAAATTCATTAGGCAGCTTTTAAGGCATGGCTAAAAAAGGGCGACTTAGAATCCGCATATTCGCTGTCAAGGCCGCAACAACCGTTTGGCACTCAGGCCTTATGTTTGCTTTCAAGGCTGCAACATTCGTTTGGCACTAGGCCACATGATTTCTTTAAAGGCAGCAACAATCATTTGGAACTCAGGCCTCATGATTGCTTTCAAGGCCGTAACAGCCGATTGGCACTAAGGCCACATGATACCTTTAAAGGCAGCAACAGCCCTTTGGCACTCAGGCCACATGATTGCTTTCAAGGTCGCAATAGCCGATTGGCACTAAGGCCACATGATTGCTTTCAAAGGAGCAACAACCATTTGGCACTCAGGCCACATGCTTGCTTTAAAGGCAGCAACAGCCGTGTTTTTACCTAGCTCATTGTAAGCCGGCTCTTCCATGACATAAGCCGCCGTTTGAACTTTAACAGTGCAGGATCTTTTAAAAAGATTGACTGTTAAGAGTTTGGCGGGTCATCAGTGGAGTAGCCAATTGCAAACTGGCAGGAAAAAACCTATAAGAAGTGGCATCCAAGCTGGCCAAGAGGGTGTGAAAGCTAAACCAAACGGTTGGAAGCCCCCGAGTGACCTTATGATCAATCAATAAAGGCTCAGATACTCAGAAATGAAACGACAGAGGGCCCATACTTCAGGGATGCCGGCTTTATTATATTGATCATAAAAAGTATATACGGTGACAAGAATATGTACAAAGGTAAGAGTTGGCGGCTCAAGTATAGTACGGCTGAAGATGTGTGATATTCCACGGTCGACGGGTCTCCTCCTTTGACGTGCGAGAATCCTTGTGCTCACGTACATCAATGATGTAATACGACCCATTGTTCAGGGTTTTGCTGACCACAAAGGGTCTTTCCCAAGGAGGGGATAACTTGTGCATATCTGTCTGATCTTGGATGAGCCGGAGCACCAAGTTACATTCTTGAAATGTCCGGGTCTTAACTCTGCAGCTATGATAGCGACACAGATCTTGTTGATATATCACCGAATGAGCCGCCGCCAGATCTCGCTCCTCATCCAAAGCATCAAGTGCATTTTGACGTGCTATCTCATTATCAGCTTCAACATAAGCCGCCACACGAGGCGAGTCATGACGGGTATCGCTTGGAAGAACCGCCTCTGCCCCGTAGACCATGAAAAAAGGTGTATAGCCTGTTGATCTGCTGGGGGTGGGGTTGATACTCCAAAGTACTGAAGGTAACTCCTCAACCCAACAACCCGATGTTCGCTGCAAAGGAACCATAAGTCGAGGCTTGATACCTCTCAAAATTTCATGGTTTGCCCTCTCAACTTGACCATTAGACTGCGGATGAGCCACATAAGAGACATCAATATGAATATGCTCTCGTTGACAAAACTGTCTCATAGAACCTTTAGACAGATTAGTGCCATTATCAGTTATGATACTATGAGGGTAACCAAAATGGAAGATCATTTTTTAACAAACTGAACTGTCGTTGTCGCATCACACTTACTTACCAGCTTTGCTTCAACTCACTTGGTGAATTTTTCAACCGCTCCGTGGGTTTTCTTATCCTTAGACCTCTTGAAAGGTCCTACCATATCAAACCCCCAGACTGCAAACGGCCAAGTTATGGGAATCACCCTCAATTGTTGAGCCGGCACATGAGCCCGTTGATAAAATTTCTGACATCCATCACACTTACTGACGAGATCCTCCACATCAGCGTGAGCCGTCAACCAATAAAATCCATGATGAAAAGCTTTAGCCAGTAGAGATTTAGAGCTAGCGTGATGACCACAATCACCTTCATGGATTTCTCTTAAAATCTCACAGCCATCTTCAGGAGAAACACAACGCTGGAACACACCTGTTACGCCGCACCTGTGTAACTCGCCATTAACAATAGTCATAGACTTAGACCGGTGGGTTATCTGTCTTGCCAAAGTTTCATCCTCTGGTAATTCGCCCCGAGTCATATAAGCCAAGTAGGGAACTGTCCAATTAGGAATAGCATGGAGAGCTGCCACCAACTATGCCTCCGAGTCAGGAATAGCAAGATCATCTTCTGACGACAACTTGACTGAAGGATTATGCAGTAAATCAAGAAAAACATTAGGGGGCACCGGCATACGTTGATACCCAAGCCGGCTCAAAGCATCAGCGACCTCATTCTTCCTTCGATCAAGATGCTCCACCTGATAGCCTGATAACCCGCAAGTATAGGGATCGCAACAGTTTTCGAGGGTAAAGTATTCAACCCAAATTTATTGATTTGAGACAAGGGGAGCCAAAGAATATTCTCAAGTATTAGCAGCTGAGTTGTCAATTCAACCACACCTGGAAACTTAATATCTGCAGCAAAGTATTTAGTAGCAAAGTAATATGATAGTGGTGGTAACGGTAACAAAAGGTAATAGTAGTAAAACTAATGTTTTTGGTAACGGGAAAGTAAATAAGCGAAGAACAATATATGGAAAGCTCGTAGGCAATGGATCAGTGATGGAAAATTATGCTGGATGCGGTTCATCATGTAACAGTCATAACCTAGGGTGACACAGAACTAGCTCCAGTTCATTGATATAATGTAGGCATGTATTCCGAATATAGTCATACGTGCTTATGGAAAAGAACTTGCATGACATCTTTTGTCCTACCCTCCCGTGGTAGCGGGATCCTTACGGAAACTAAGGGATATTAAGGCCTCCTTTTAATACAGAACCGGAACAAAGCATTAACACATAGTGAATACATGAACTCCTCAAACTACGGTCATCACCGGCAAGTATCCCGATTATTGTAACTTCGGGGTTAATGGATCATAACACATAATAGGTGACTATAGACTTGCAAGATAGGATCAAGAACACTCATATATTGATGAAAACATAATAGGTTCAGATCTGAAATCATGGCACTCGGGCCCTAGTGACAAGCATTAAGCATAGCAAAGTCATAGCAACATCAACCTCAGAACATAGTGGACACTAGGGATCAAACCCAAACAAAACTAACTCGATTACATGATAGATCCCATCCAACCCATCACCGTCCAGCAAGCCTACGATGGAATTACTCACACACGACGGTGAGCGTCATGAAATTGGTGATGGAGGATGGTTGATGATGACGATGGCGACGAATTCCCCTCTTCGGAGCCCCGAACGAACTCCGGATCAGCCCTCCCGAGAGGTTTTAGGGCTTGGCGGCGGCTCTGTATCGTAAAACGCGATGATTTCTTCTCCCCGATATTTTCCTCCCCGAAACACAATATATGGAGGTGGAGATGGAGTCGGAGAGGCAACAGGGGGCCCACGAGGTAGGGGGCGCGCCCTAGGGGGCAGGCGCCCCCCACCCTCGTGGCAAGGTGGTGGGCCCCCTGGCCTTCATCTTTTGCAGGTATTTTTCTTATTTTCTGAAAAGTGGCTCCGTGAAGTTTCAGGTCATTCCGAGAACGTTTGCTCGTGCACATAAATAACACCATGGTAATTCTGCTGAAAACAACGCCAGTCCGGGTTAGTTCCATTCAAATCATGCAAGTTAGAGTCCAAAACAAGGGCAAAAGTGTTTGGAAAAGTAGATACGTTGGAGACGTATCAACTCCCCCAAGCTTAAACCTTTGCTTGTCCTCAAGCAATTCAGTTGATATACTGAAAGTGATAAAGAAAAACTTTTACAAACTCTGTTTGCTCTTGTTGTTGTAAATATGTAAAGCCAACATTCAAGTTTTCAGCAAAGATTATAACTAACCACATTCACAATAACGCATAGATCTCAAGTTTACTCATATCAATAGCATAATCAACTAGCGAGCCATAATAATAAATCTCGGATGACAACACTTTCTCAAAACAATCATAATATGATATAACAAGGTGGTATCTCGCTAGCCCTTTCTGAGACCGCAAAACATAAATGCAGAGCACCTTTAAAGACCAAGGACTGACTAGACATTGTAATTCATGGTAAAAGAGATCCAGTCAAGTCATACTCAATGTAAACTAACAGTAATGAATGCAAATGACAGCAGTGCTTTCCAACTAGTGCTTTTTAATAAGAGGATGATGACTCAGCATAAAAGCAAATAGATAGGCCCTTCGCAGAGGGAAGCAGAGATTTGTAGAGGTGCCAGAGTTAGGTTTTGAAACAGAGGTGAATAATATTTTGAGTGGTATACTTTCATTGTCAACATAACAACCAAGAGATGGCAATATCTTCCATGCTACACACATTATAGGCGGTTCCCAAACATAATGGTAAAGTTTATACTCCCCCTTCCACCAACAAGCATCAATCCATGGCTTGCTCGAAACAACGAGTGCCTCCAACTAACAAGAGTCCCAGGGGGAGTTTTGTTTGCAATTATTTTGATTTAGTTTGCATAAAGCATGGAACTGGGCATCCTGGTGACCAGCCATTTATCTCGTGAGTGAGGAGCGGAGTCCACTCCTCTTGAGAATAACCTGCCTAACATGGAAGATACAGACAGTCCTAGTTGATACATGAGCTATTCGAGCATACAAAACAAGATATTTATTTGAAGGTTTAGAGTTTGGCACATACAAATTTACTTGGAACGGCAGGTAGATACCGTATATAGGTAGGTATAGTGGACTCATGTGGAGTAACTTTGGGGTTTAAGGGATTGGATGCACAAGTAGTATTCCCGCTCATTACAGGTGAAGGCTAGTGAGGGAGTCCTGGATTAGGGGGTCTCCAGACAGCCGGACTATATTCTTTGGCCGAACTGTTGGACTATGAAGATACAAGATTTAAGACTTCGTCCCGTGTCCGGATAGGACTCTACTTGGCGTGGAAGGCAAGCTAGGCAGTACGGATATGTATATCTCCTCCTTTGTAACCAACCTTGTGTAACCCTAGCCCCCTCCGGTGTCTATATAAACCGAAGGGTTTTAGTCCGTAGGACAACATACAATCATACCATAGGCTAGCTTCTAGGGTTTAGCCTCTCCGATCTCGTGGTAGATCAACTCTTGTAATACCCATATCATCAAGAATAAATCAAGCAGGACGTAGGGTTTTACCTCCATCAAGAGGGCCCGAACCTGGGTAAAACATCGTGTCCCCTGCCTCCTGTTACCATCCGCCTAGATGCACAGTTCGGGAACCCCTACCCGAGATCCGCCGATTTTGACACCGACATTGGTGCTTTCATTGAGAGTTCCTCTGTGTCGTCATCGTTAGGCTTGATGGCTCCTTTGATCATCGGTAGCAATGCAGTCTAGGGTGAGACTTTTCTCCCCGGACAAATCTTTGTATTCAGCGGCTTCGCACTGCGGGCCAACCCGCTTGACCATCTAGAGCAGATCGAAATTTATGCCCCTGGCCATCAGGTCAGATTTGGAAACTTAAACTACACGGCCGATGTCCGCGGAGACTTGATCTTCGACGGATTCGAGCCCCTGCCAAGTGCGCCACACGTTCTTGATGAGCATGATTTAGCTCTGCCATCGGACAATGTTCAAGAGATCGCACCAACAACTGCTCCGACCCTCAATTCGGAGCCTATCGCGCCATCCGAGGACGGAGGGATAGACCCCGCCACGGAGTCCGCACTCTCAGCGGCGATCGAGCCGATGATCGACCTTACCCGAGCCGTGTTGCTAAACTGTCGGATCCTTCTCCGGCCACGGACTCCGAACCGCCTGCACCCGTTCCTATCGAATCCGATTGGGTGCCGATCATGGAGTTTACCTCCGCGGATATTTTTTAGCACTCGCCCTTCGACGACATACTGAACTCATTAAGGTCTCTCTCCTTGTCAAGAGGATCCTGGCCGAACTATGTCCGGCAGGATCGTGATGCGGATGACGAAGAACTCCGCCGCCCACCCACCACCCACTTAGTAGCCACTGTCGATGACTTAACCGACATGCTCGACTTCGACTCCGAAGACATCGACGGTATGGATGACGATGCAGGAGACGAACAGGAACCACTGCCCACAGGCATTGGATGCCCACTTCATCACATGACGTATACATGGTGGACACACCAAAAGAAAATGTTGACGAGGAATGGAAGGACGCAACGAAGGGTTGTCCCCTCGAGAAGCAGTCAAAGTGGCGGCATAAGCGCCGCTCCAAATCCTGCCTCGGCAGAAACAACGATCATATAGACCGGACGACGACAACGCGGAGAATCAAACCGAACAACCCGACTCTATCAAAGATAATAGTCCGGACGACATCAGACCAGACAGACACCCGGAGCAACAGAATGCCCATCAAAGGCTTGTTGCCACCGCGAGGAGTCTAAAAAAGCAGACGCAAAGGCTCAAGGCAGCGCAGGACACACTCAGACTCAGATGGAGTAAAGTACTCAACACAGCAGCGAAGTACGGCGGTAATCGCCACACCAAGAGCTACCCGAAGCGGAAGATGCTACCTGAGTTCGATGAGGAGGCCTTATATCCCCCACAACCAAAAATTAAAACGGCCATCTGGCCGGATAGTCGACCTCACGGCCAACATAGAGCGGCAAACAACGACGCACATAAGCCAATACGCAATCCACACGAGGGCTCGCATCAAAAGGACGACACAACCAGATCCATCTATGGACCACGCAAGCGCGCTCCAGCATACGATGCAACACAACAAACATCCGAACATCACGGTACACCCAGATATTGGGGTGCAGCACACACCCTATATTTCACCGACGAAGTGCCGGACCACGAATTTCCAGAGGGATTCAAACCCATAAACATAGAGGCATACGACGGAACAATAGACCCTGGGGTCTGAATTGAGGACTATATCTGTAATGCCCGAGACCGATGTGCCAGGTGTCCTCCAGTTATTCGCTGTTGTTGCCTTGTCATTTGCCTGCCTGTTGCATCTTATCATGTCATCATGTGCATTGCATTATCATGTTTTCAAAACCTGCATCCGTCCGGGTTCCCCCAGTTCCCTCTGTTGTCCGTTCGGAGCCCAGACTCACTTGCACGCGCCCGCGGCATGTCCGAAATATTATTTTATAAGTGGACGGAAAATGCTCTCAGAATGGGGTGAAAGTTGGCATGCGGTCTTGTTATAGTGTAGGTAGGCTACCTGCCAAGTTTCATCGCATTCGGAGTCCGTTTGACGCCCCAACGGATAACTATAGCGGCAGTATAGCTGGTCTAACGTCGGACGTTTTCGGTCTCCGGAAACAGTCGGCAGGCCTCTCTCTATTCTCTCCTCTCAGCCTCGCCACAGCCCACCTAGGCCATCCTCCTTCCCCTCTTCGCTTCCGGAGTTGTCCGATGCGACTGCACGGTCCGAAACCCTCTCTGCACAGCGCATCGAACCCCTCACGTGCGCGTCCGAAATTGTCCCGGACCCGACCCGGGCAATCGTCACCGTTGGATCCGGATCATCCCCAAACGTCTACAAGACGTCTCCATTTTCTCATTTGGACTCCCTAGCCTATTTTTCCTGACCATCCGATTACGATCGGAGGGACGAGTTACCCCCCTAAACCTATCCGGCTTGCTATATATAGTGGCAACCCTAGACTAATCCCTAGATTTTAGACCGTTTGTCCCATCAGTCCATCCGCGCCGCCACCTGATGCCCTCCTCCTCCTTGCATTCCGTGCCAAGCCTATCAGATCCATCGATCCCCTCCTCTGCTCGCTCGTCCCCGAGCACCTCGATCCACCAGCGCCGCCTTGCCCGAGTACCAGACGCCAACGACGACTACCACCATCGAACCAGGCCGTGCCCTGCGCCCTTCCTCCCCCTGCTCTTTTCCCTTCTTTCTCTCTCTCTATTACGGGCAGCTCTCCCCTTGCTCTCTTCTTCTTCACAGGGAACTCGCCTGCCATGACCGCCGATTGTCCTCGTCGCCACCCTTCGGATCCGCGCCGGATCAGCCTCGCTGCAGCACCACCTCGCGCCATCGTCCTTCGTTTTCTGCAGCCTCCACGTTCTCTTCGTTGATGCATCGACGCAGGGAGACAAGCTCCTTTCGAAGACCAGCAGGAGGCCCCTGTCGCCTTGGACCTCATCGTCGCCGCCCGGATCTCCAAGCCCGCGCTGCACCAGGTCATCTTGTCACTGGGAATGGATTCCCCAACCGCGGATCTGATGCCTCCCGTCGTCCCCGTCGCCGGAGCCTTCAACCAACGCCGCCGGTGCCCCCAAGTTCCCTGCCATCGGCGCCGCCTCTTCAGGTCGCTGCACCCCGCTCGCCAAGTCCCACGACACGCACGCGAGGACGGTGACCGCGGCGAAGAGTTTGCCCGCGCCTCGACGCCATGGATCCACACCGAGCCCCGCCATCCCCGCCGCTCCTCTGCTTCACGCTGCCGTTCCCTGAACCCCCTCTATCACCGTTGCTCTGCATCCATACGAGGAGACGACCAGCAGTCCAGCCCAGCGCCTGCGTTGACCACGCCCCCTCCATCCCCTCATTCGATCCACCAAGGCCGGCCCAGTACAGGTGCCAAGGCCCAGCTCCCTGGAGCGAAGTGAGCAGCGCCCCTCCTTTTTTTATCCTCCTATTGGGTCCAACAAGTTTCGGCCCATATCCTTTTTTTCTGCCTCTGCGTTTTTAGTATTTTTTCCATAGAAGAGCTTTTTTTGCAGGAAAGCCCTTGTGGATCATGCATATAATAACTCACAATTGGTGCATCGAATTAAAATGAATTATATATGAAAGTTGCTTAGAATTTTGTCTAGTTTAATAATATGCAACTTTCATCCATGTTTAAAATGTTTAAAATGCTTTTTGTTTAAATTTGTTTAAATAACTTGCTAAAATGGTTTAATTCATAGCGAAATAACCGTAGCTCCGTTTTTAACAAACTTTATATGTAAATGGGGTAGAATTTTGCCTAGTTTAACATGGTGGCATCACTTTGCATGTTTAACAAATATAAAATTATGTTTAGGGCAGAACAGTACCAAACCTAATAAATGCATATGGGGATTTTCCGGACTTGTTGTTCGTTGTTTCCGGCCTCATTTAACCTTGACTAGATACGTTGTTTTACTTTGCTTCACCCTCTTGCCATGTTTAACAACATTTAATATTGTTGGGTACATAAACGAGATCGAACTAAATAACTTGTTGTGGTGTTTTGTCAATATGCAACTTGTTGCATATTGAGCTCCACTTAATTTGTAGGATTGTTTGTGCATATTGCCATGCCATGCCCTCTTTAAACCGGACATGCATCATTCTTGTTTGCGCATCATGCCATGTCTATGTGGTGGTTGTTTACTAGGTTGTTTGCTCTTTTCCGGTGTTGCTTCTTCGGGTTGGTTCCGATAACGTCGCGTTTGTGAGGACCCGTTCGTCTACGTCCTTTTGTCTTCTTCATGGACTCGTTCTTCTTCCTTGTGGGATTTCAGGCAAGATGACCATACCCTCGAAATCAATTCTATCTTTGCTTGCTTAGTTGCTCGCTCTTTTGCTATGCCTATGCTGCGATACCTACCACTTGCTCATCATGCCACCCATATTGTTGAACCAAGCCTCTAACCCACCTTGTCCTAGCAAACCGTTGTTTGGCTATGTTACCGCTTTGCTCAGCCCCTCTTATAGCATTGTTAGTTGAAGGTGAAGATTGAAGTTTGTTCCTTGTTGGAACACGGAGATGTTGTTCCTTGTTGGAACATGTTTTACTTGTTGGGATATCACAATATATCTTATTTAATTAATGCATCTATATACTTGGTAAAGGGTGGAAGGCTCGGCCTTATGCCTGGTGTTTTGTTCCACTCTTGCCGCCCTAGTTTCCGTCATATCGGTGTTATGTTCCCGGATTTTGCGTTCCTTACGCGGTTGGGTAATAATGGGAACCCCTTGGCAGTTCGCCTTAAGTAAAGCTCTTCCAGCGGTGCCCAACATTGGTTTTACCATTTTCCACCTAGCCTTTTCCTTTCCCTTGGGAGTCGCGCTCCTGAGGGTCATCATTATTTTACCCCCCGGGCCAGAGCTCCTTTGAGTGTTGGTCCAACTTGTCAGCCGCCGGTGGCCACCAGGGGCAACTCTGGGCTGGCCTACCAGAAGTTTGGACGATCCGGTGTGCCCTGAGAAAGAGATATGTGCACCTCCTATCGGGATTTGTCGGCACATTCGGGCGGTGTTGCTGGTTTAGTTTTACCCTGCCGAAATGTCTTGTAGAACCGGGATACCGAGTCTGATCGGAATGTCTCGGGAGGAGGTCTATTCCTTCGTTGACCGTGAGAGCTTGTGATGGGCTAAGTTCGGACACCCCTGCAGGGATTTGAACTTTCGAAAGCCGTGCCCGCGGTTATGGGCAGATGGGAATTTGTTAACGTCCGGTTGTAGAAAACCTGAAGTTGACCTTAATTAAAATGAATCAACCGCGTGTGTAACCGTGATGGTCTCTTTCCGGCGGAGTCCGGGAAGTGAACACGGTGTTGGAGTTATTCTTGACGTAGGTCGTTTTAGGATCACTTCTTGATCATACTTTTATCGATCGTGCTTTTCCTTCTCTTCTCGCTCTCTTTTGCGAATAGGTTAGCCACCATATATGCTAGTCGCTTGCTGCAGCTCCACCTCATACCTTTACCTTACCCATAAGCTTAAATAGTCTTGATCACGAGGGTGCGAGATTTCTGATTCCCTGTGGCTCACGGATACTTCCAAAACCAGCTTGCAGGTGCCGATGAGTCCGTGCAGATGATGCAACCAAGCTCAGGAGGAGCTCGATGAAGATCTTGTCCTTTTTTGTTGTTTTTGTTCTAGTTGATCAGTAGTGGAGCCCAGTTGGGGTCGATCGGGGACCGTGTCGCATTTGGGGTTCTTCTTTTATTTCGGTTCCGTAGTCGGACCTTGTTTGTATCTGGATGATGTAATGTTTTATTCATGTATTGTGTGAAGTGGCGATTGTAAGCCAACTATGTATCTCTTTTCCCTTATGTATTACATGGGTTTGTGTGAAGATTACCTCACTTGCGACATTTCTTTCAATGCGGTTATGCCTCTAAGTCGTGCTTCAACATGTGGGTGATATAGTCGCATCGAGGGCGTTACAAGTTGGTAATCAGAGCCTTCCCCGACCTTAGGAGCCCCCACTGCTTGATCGTTCTTAGCAGCCGTTGTTGAGTCTAGAAAAATGTTTTGAGTCAATTATGAATTATATATCGGAGAGTTCAGGAATTCTTTTACTTCCCAGTCTCTTCATCGCTCTCGTAAGGCATCCTGACGTAGAGTTTTGACTATTCTCTTCTCAAATTTCACTAATTTTTTTTAGGATCACGCGGGTATCTTGGAATCGTTCCGATGGTTTTGTGACGAGAACATTGTCTTGGTGCCTCCTGTTAGGGGTTTTGTGGCAGTGTCCTGGGAAGTTGAGCTCTGAGGTGTTGTCGTCATAATTTTATCGTTGCAGTTCTGGAATACCTGAGTTTAGTACGCCGACATCGAAAATCTCTTTTATGCAGTTCGTTGGTGAGATAACCTCGACGCCACCCAGTACTGGGGCGGGAGTTCGGGAGTATTGCCATAACTTGTATAACGGATGCTTTTCGAAGGTTGAGGTAGACGATTTCCGAAGGTTTCTTGGTTATGTGTTGAAGGATGGATACAGCTGGATGCAGGATTTGCTAGTTTTGGATGAGATATTATGCTTCCCCTGTATCCCCAACACCTGATTGCATAACTGGGAAAATTTCGGGAGTTTATAAGTGGGAATTCAAGTAGCTCTTAGGATATCTTTCCGACAGATGTATGATATGAAATTGGGGTTCGACGTCTAGCGGTCCGCCTATTCACGGTCGATTTTACAGTGGTCTCGTTGTGTCTTAAAGAGTCCTTGGCTATGCCGACTCGGGGACGCTTCGTATGTCATGTGCACTGCCTTGTACATGATGGTGCTGTACGATCGAGCACGTGTAGGCCCCACCATGAAAACTTCGGATGAAATCTCTATCATATGTTTGTGCCGGCTTATTTTGCAAGCCAATCCTTTGTTTTGTTTTGAGTTGTGGTATTCGAGTTGCTTCGAAGTCAAATGTTGATTCCATACCTTCCCCAAATGGTGTTCTCATATTCCTATGTGAATACTAATCCTTCTCGTTTATTGAGATTGTCATGTCAATTCTTCTCACCGGCATGTCTCTCTTCAAGTGGATCCGAACATTTCAACATCCGCAAGATCCAATCTCAGCCTTCTCAACGGTGTTCGTTCATCCATCCCAAATTGTCTTTGTTTTTCCCACCCTCCCTCCCTTTGTTTTTTCTCCTAGGACTCGGATTTCTTTATCAAGTATCCATTTTATTATGGAAGTCTCTCCATTCTTCTTCCTTCATGTTCTTACCCGGTGTTTCTCATGAAGATTCTAATGGAGCTTCAAGTTCGTCATTGTTCATTCTTTTCATCTCCGGTGGTTCAAGTCAAGCTTTGTTGATCATATCCTTTCCTCGTTTCAATGTTTTCTCATGCCGGTGCAATTCTTAATCGTTCACCTCTCGCTATTCTATTGTCCCGGAGTGCTCAAAATATCTCAGAAGGCTTGTCTTTTCGTTCAAGATCAGTTCAACCTATTTCGAGGATGTTATTTCATTCAAGCCATTTAATTCAACCAATGCAATCTCTCTTTTCAAGTAATCGTTCAACGGTGTATCTTTTGAGTGGGCCCTAACCCACAAGTCTTTTCCCAGGATCTTACCTAACTCTTCTTATTTTCCTGGAGCTATCCTAAATTCGTTTCAAAGTTTGACGTAAGAATGAGTTATCATCAGTCAAATGCCTTTCTCCAAGATCTTTCAATTTCTTTTCATCGTTGGTTCAACCTCTTTGTTTTTTTTGGGATTCTCCCGGAGTGCCTCAATAATTCATGGTGGTGTTTCTCGTCGTCATTCTCGGATTTTGAAGACGAAGAAGATTTTTCCTCTCAATGTTGGTCCGTTCTCTTCAAGATTCGTGATTCTAGCTTGTTGCCATCCTTTCGTAATTGTTTTGATTGTAAGAATTCTTTTCGCCCATCCGAAGCAATTCAAGAGTCTTCTCAGTTTGTTATCCGGAGTCCATCATCTCAGAGTTATTCATTCTCAACTTTCAGCTCTCGTTCCCCAAATCTTACCGGTACATCATTCAAATATTCTCTATTAAGCTCGTGACCTATTCGTCCTCTTGTATCTAAATTCTCTCAAGCATCTTCGTTTAATTGCTAATTCTTCCCGGTGTGTCTTCATGTTTTATTCGTTCTTTTCCAATTCTTACGGTGGATACTCAGGATTTTTCTTCCTTGCTATCATATCTATTTATTCGTTGTCAATCCTAACGGTGGTTCGTGCAAGAGCTCTCGTCATTCGTTTTCTTATCAATTATTCGTTGTTTTCAATCCTTCCGGTGGTTCGTTGAAGACCTTCTCAAGTTTACGGTATATCTCTCTTAATCATTGATACGAGTATAAGTAGTGTGCCAAATCCATTGTTTATCATCAATTTAATTGATAAAGGACAACCATAATGTAATTCTTATTCTTGTTTCATCGGGTGAATTCAATTCCTTATTCTGGAGCCTCATCAAAACTCTCGGTTTCACTTGTTTAATCTTTCTTTCCGGAGCTCAGAGTTATTTAATTATATCATTCCAAAGATCTATCTAATCATTACAAGGTTTCACCTTGTGTTTTCAACTTCCCTTTTCTTCTCGTTATCCTTTTGTTACCGGAGTTCTTCACGGAGGTTCTACATGATGGTTCATCTATGATTTAATTCATTCTCGAAGTGTTCACCGAGATTCCTTTTAGAGGAGCTCAAGTTTTCTTCATCTTGCAATCCGGAGTTCAATCTTTCTTCCGTATCATTGGAGATGGTATTATGTCATTCTTAATAATTTGAGTTCATGTTTCATAACTCACATGTTGTTATGAATGAGGTATTTTAAATCCATCAACCTATTCGTTGGAATTATCTTGGGTTATATTCCACCTAAAGCTTTCCCTAAGGATTGTTGCTATCTATGGTGCTTATAAATGATCCAATGTCTTCTTTTATCCTTCCGGTGAAATAAGTTTCTCGTCTCCTTGTTTATTCCAATCTAATTCTTTCCCATGAGTGGCGGGTTGTCACCTCATAATTTGAGTTGTATTCCATAAAACCATATCAAGCTTATTATTTTCGTTGTTGGTTTTTCAACAACTCCGTTCTAGCATTTGTTGTAACCGTGCTCTCTCAAGATATTGTTTCCCTTCGTTCTGGAGGCAGTGTTTTGTAATGTCATCAAGTATCTTCTCATCTTACCATGTTCTTATTCAATTTTTTTCTTTTCAACCGGAGTGCTGCCCGAATTTGGTCTTCCTTGATCCCCTTCTTTAACAGGAGTGTTTTCAATATATATCTTCCCTTCAACCTCAAGGCTGTCGCAAGGTTCGTTGTTCCTCTTTTCTAACGGAATGTTTTCAACTTCGTTCATCTCCGTCGTATTCCTTTTCTCGAAATGGCTTAACCTCTTCAAGGTTCTTTGGTTTCACTCATTGGTCAAAGAAGCAACTTAGTTTTACCTCTTCTCTTTCTCTTTCGTTGTTCCTCCGGTGCCATCCTAGATCTCGGGACGAGATCCTCTCGTAGTGGTGGAGTGTTGTAACGCCCGAGACCGATGTGCCAGGTGTCCTCCAGTTATTTGCTGTTGTTGCCTTGTCATTTGCTTGCGTGTTGCATCTTATCATGTCATCATGTGCATTGCATTATCATGTTTTCAAAACCTGCATCCGTCCGGGTTCCCCCAGTTCCCTCTGTTGTCCGTTCGGAGCCCAGACACACTTGCACGCGCCCGCGGCATGTCCGAAATATTATTTTATAAGTTGCCGGAAAATGCTCTCAGAATGGGGTGAAAGTTGGCATGCGGTCTTGTTATAGTGTAGGTAGGCTGCCTGCCAAGTTTCATCGCATTCGGAGTCTGTTTGACGCCCCAACGGATAACTATAGCGGCAGTATAGCCGGTCTAACGTCGGACGTTTTCGGTCTCCGGAAACAGTCGTCGGGCCTCTCTCTCTTCTCTCCTCTCAGCCTCGCCACAGCCCACCTAGGCCATCCTCCTTCCTCTCTTCGCTTCCGGAGTTGTCCGTTGCGACCGCACGGTCCGAAACCCTCTCTGCACAGTGCATCGAACCCCTCACGTGCGCGTCCGAAATTGTCCCGGACCCGACCCGGGCAGTCGTCACCGTTGGATCCGGATCATCCCCAAACGTCTACAAGACGTCTCCGTTTTCTCATTTGGACTCCCTAGCCTATTTTTCCTGACCGTCCGATTACGATCGGAGGGACGAGTTACCCCCCTAAACCTATCCGGCTTGCTATATATAGTGGCAACCCTAGACTAATCCCTAGATTTTAGCCTGTTTGTCCCATCAGTCCATCCGCGCCGCCATCTGATGCCCTCCTCCTCCTTGCATTCCGTGCCAAGCCTATCAGATCCATCGATCCCCTCCTTTGCTCGCTCGTCCCCGAGCACCTCGATCCACCAGCGCCGCCTTGCCCGAGTACCGGACGCCAACGACGACTACCACCACCGAACCAGGCCGTGCCCTGCGCCCTTCCTCCCCCTGCTCTTTTCCCTTCCTTCTTTCTCTCTCTCTCTTACGCGCAGCTCTCCCCTTGCTCTCTTCTTATTCAAAGGGAACCCGCCTGCCATGGCTGCCGATTGTCCTCGTCGCCACCCTTCGGATCCGCGCCGGATCAGCCTCGCTGCAGCACCACCTCGCGCCATCGTCCTTCGTTTTCTGCAGCCTCCCCGTTCTCTTCATCGACGCAGGGAGACAAGCTCCTTTCGAAGACCAGCAGGAGGCCCCTGTCGCCTTGGACCTCATCGTCGCCGCCCGGATCTCCAAGCCCGCGCTGCGCCAGGTCATCTTGTCACCGGGAATGGATTCTCCAACCCCGGATCTGACGCCTCCCTTCGTCCCCATCGCCGGAGCCTTCAACCAACGCCGCCGGCGCCCCCAAGTTCCCTGCCATCGGTGCCGCCTCTTCAGGTCACTGCGCCCCGCTCACCAAGTCCCACGACACGCACGCGAGGATGGTGACCGCGGCGAAGAGTTTGCCCGTGCCTCGACGCCATGGATGCGCGCCGAGCCCCGCCATCCCTGCCACTCCTCTGCTTCACGCTGTCGTTCCCTGAACCCCCTCTATCGCCGTTGCTCTGCATCCATACGAGGAGACGACCAGCAGTCCAGCCCAGCGCCTGCGTTGACCACGCCCCCTCCATCCCCTCATTCGATCCACCAAGGCCGGCCCAGCACAGGCGCCAAGGCCCAGCTCCCTGGAGCGAAGTGAGCAGCGCCCCTCCTTTTTTTATCCTCCTGTTGGGTCCAACAAGTTTTGGCCCATATCCTTTTTTTTCTGCCTCTGCGTTTTCAGTATTTTTCCATAGAAGAGCTTTTTTTTGGCAGGAAAGCCCTTGTGGATCATGCATATAATAACTCACAATTGGTGCATCGAATTGAAATGAATTATATATGAAAGTTGCTTAGAATTTTGTCTAGTTTAATAATATGCAAATTTCATCCATGTTTAAAATGCTGTTTGTTTAAATTTGTTTAAATAACTTGCTAAAATGGTTTAATTCATAGGGAAATAACCGTAGCTCAGTTTTTAACAAACTTTATATGTAAATAGGGTAGAATTTTTCCTAGTTTAACATGGTGGCATCACTGTGCATGTTTAACAACTATAAAATTATGTTTAGGGCAGAACAGTACCAAACCTAATAAATGCATATGGGGATTTTCCGGACTTGTTGTTCGTTGTTTCCGGCCTCATTTAACCTTGACTAGATAGGTAGTTTTAATTTGCTTCACCCTCTTGCCATGTTTAACAACATTTAATATTGTTGGGTACATAAACGAGATCGAACTAAATAACTTGTTGTGGTGTTTCGTCAATATGCAACTTGTTGCATATTAAGCTCCACTTAATTTGTAGGATTGTTTGTGCATATTGCCATGACATACCCTCTTTAAACCGGACATGCATCATTCTTGTTTGCGCATCATGCCATGTCTATGTGGTGGTTGTTTACTAGGTTGTTTGCTCTTTTCCGGTGTTGCTTCTTCGGGTTGGTTCCGGTAACGTCGCGTTTGTGAGGACCCGTTCGTCTACATACTTTTGTCTTCTTCATGGACTCGTTCTTTTTCCTTGCGGGATTTCAGGCAAGATGACCATACCCTCGAAATCACTTCTATCTTTGCTTGCTTAGTTGCTCGCTCTTTTGCTATGCCTATGCTGCGATACCTACCACTTGCTCATCATGCCACCCATATTGTTGAACCAAGCCTCTAACCCACCTTGTCCTAGCAAACCGTTGTTTGGCTATGTTACCGCTTTGCTTAGCCCCTCTTATAGCGTTGTTAGTTGCAGGTGAAGATTGAAGTTTGTTCCTTGTTGGAACATGGAGATGTTGTTCCTTGTTGGAACATGTTTTACTTGTTGGGATATCACAATATATCTTATTTAATTAATGCATCTATATACTTGGTAAAGGGTGGAAAGCTCGGCCTTATGCCTGGTGTTTTGTTCCACTCTTGCCGCCCTAGTTTCCGTCATATCGGTGTTATGTTCCCAGATTTTGCGTTCCTTACGCGGTTGGGTAATAATGGGAACCCCTTGGCAGTTCGCCTTAAGTAAAGCTCTTCCAGCAATGCCCAACATTGGTTTTACCATTTTCCACCTAGCCTTTTCCTTTCCCTTGGGAGTCGCGCTCCTGAGGGTCATCATTATTTTACCCCCCGGGCCAGTGCTCCTTTGAGTGTTGGTCCAACTTGTCAGCCGCCGGTGGCCACCAGGGGCAACTCTGGGCTGGCCTACCGGAAGTTTGGACGATCCGGTGTGCCCTGAGAAAGAGATATGTGCAGCTCCTATCGGGATTTGTCGGCACATTCGGGCGGTGTTGCTGGTTTAGTTTTACCCTGTCGAAATGTCTTGTAGAACCGGGATACCGAGTCTGATCAGAATGTCTCGGGAGGAGGTCTATTCCTTTGTTGACCGTGAGAGCTTGTGATGGGCTAAGTTGGGACACCCCTGCAGGGATTTGAACTTTCGAAAGCCGTGCCCGCGGTTATGGGCAGATGGGAATTTGTTAACGTCCGGTTGTAGAAAACCTGAAGTTGACCTTAATTAAAATGAATCAACCGCGTGTGTAACCGTGATGGTCTCTTTCCGGCGGAGTCCGGGAAGTGAACACGGTGTTGGAGTTATTCTTGACGTAGGTCATTTTAGGATCACTTCTTGATCATACTTTTATCGATCGTGCTTTGCCTTCTCTTCTCGCTCTCTTTTGCGAATAGGTTAGCCACCATATATGCTAGTCGCTTGCTGCAGCTCCATCTCATACCTTTACCTTACCCATAAGCTTAAATAGTCTTGATCGCGAGGGTGCGAGATTTCTGATTCCCTGTGGCTCACGGATACTTCCAAAACCAGCTTGCAGGTGCTGATGAGTCCGTGCAGATGATGCAACCAAGCTCAGGAGGAGCTCGATGAAGATCTTGTCCTTTGTGTTGTTTTCGTTCTAGTTGATCAGTAGTGGAGCCCAGTTGGGGTCGATCGGGGACCGTGCCGCATTTGGGGTTCTTCTTTTATTTTGGTTCCATAGTCGGACCTTGTTTGTATCTGGATGATGTAATGTTTTATTCATGTATTGTGTGAAGTGGCAATTGTAAGCCAACTATGTATCTCTTTTCCCTTTTGTATTACAAGGGTTTGTGTGAAGATTACCTCAATTGCGACATTGCTTTCAATGCAGTTATGCCTCTAATTCGTGCTTCGACACGTGGGAGATATAGTCGCATCGAGGCCGTTACAAGTTGGTAATCAGAGCCTTCCCCGACCTTAGGAGCCCCCACTGCTTGATCGTTTTTAGCAGCCATTGTTGAGTCTAGAAAAATGTTTTGAGTCAATTAGGAATTATATATCGGAGAGTTTAGGAATTCTTTTACTTCCCAGTCTCTTCATCACTCTGGTAAGGCATCCTGACGTAGAGTTTTGACTATTCTCTTCTCAAATTTCACTAAATTTTTTTTTTAGGATCACGCGGGTATCTTGGAATCGTTCTGATGGTTTTGTGACGAGAACATTGTCTTGGTGCCTCCTGTCAGGGGTTTTGTGGCAGTGTCCCGGGGAGTTGAGCTCTGAGGTGTTGTCGTCATAATTTTATCGTTGCAGTTCTGGAATACCTGAGTTTAGTACGCCGACATCGAAAATCTCTTTTATGCAGTTCGTTGGTGAGATAACCTCGACGCCACCCAGTACTGGGGCGGGAGTTCGGGAGTATTTCCATAACTTGTATAACGGATGCTTTTCGAAGGTTGAGGTAGACAATTTTCGAAGGTTTCTTGGTTATGTGTTGAAGGATGGATACAGCTGGATGTAGGATTTGCTAGTTTTGGGTGAGATATTATGCTTCCCCTGTATCCCCAACACCTGATTGTATAACCGGGAAAATTTCGGGAGTTTATAAGTGGGAATTCAAGTAGCTCTTAGGATATCTTTCCGACAGATGTATGATATGAAATTGGGGTTCGACGTCTAGCGGTCCGCCTATTCACGGTCGATTTTACAGTGGTCTCGTTGTGTCTTAAAGAGTCCTTGGCTATGCCGACTCGGGGACGCTTCGTATGTCATGTGCACTGCCTTGTACATGATGGTGTTGTACGATCGAGCCCGTGTAGGCCCCACCACGAAAACTTCGGACGAAATCTCTATCATATGTTTGTTCCGGCTTATTTTGCAAGCCAATCCTTTGTTTTGTTTTGAGTTGTGGTATTCGAGTTGCTTCGAAGTCAAATGTTGATTCCATCCTTCCCCAAATGGTGTTCTCATATTCCTATGTGAATACTAATCCTTCTCGTTTATTGAGATTGTCATGTCAATTCTTCTCACCGGCGTGTCTCTCTTCAAGTGGATCCGAACATTTCAACATCCGCAAGATCCAATCTCAGCCTTCTCAACGGTGTTCGTTCATCCATCCCAAATTGTCTTTGTTTTTCCCACCCTCCCTCCCTTTGTTTTTTCTCCTAGGACTCGGATTTCTTTATCAAGTATCCATTTTATTGTGGAAGTCTCTCCGTTCTTCTTCCTACATGTTCTTACCCGGTGTTTCTCATGAAGATTCTAATGGAGCTTCAAGTTCGCCATTGTTCATTCTTTTCATCTCCGGTGGTTCCAAGTCAAGCTTTGTTGATCATATCCTTTCCTCGTTTCAATGTTTTCTCATGCCGGTGCAATTCTTAATCGTTCACCTCTCGCTATTCTATTGTCCCGGAGTGCTCAAAATATCTCAGAAGGCTTGTCTTTTCGTTCAAGATCAGTTCAACCTATTTCGAGGATGTTATTTCATTCAAGCCATTTAATTCAACCAATGCAATCTCTCTTTTCAAGTAATTATTCAACGGTGTATCTTTTGAGTGGGCCCTAACCCAGAAGTCTTTTCCCGGGATCTTACCTAACTCTTCTTATTTTCCTGGAGCTATCCTAAATTCGTTTCAAAGTTTGACGTAAGAATGAGTTATCATCAGTCAAATGCCTTTCTCCAAGATCTTTCAATTTCTTTTCATCGTTGGTTCAACCTCTTTGTTTTTTTGGGATTCTCCCGGAGTGCCTCAATAATTCATGGTGGTGTTTCTCGTCGTCATTCTCGGATTTTGAAGACGAAGAAGATTTTTCCTCTCAATCTTGGTCCGTTCTCTTCAAGATTCGTGATTCTAGCTTGTTGCCATCCTTTCGTAATTGTTTTGATCGCAAGAATTCTTTTCGCCCATCCGAAGCAATTCAAGAGTCTTCTCAGTTTGTTATCTGGAGTCCATCATCTCAGAGTTATTCATTCTCAGCTTTCAGCTCTCATTCCCCAAATCTTACCGGTACATCATTCAAATATTCTCTATTAAGCTCGTGACCTATTCGTCCTCTTGTATCTAAATTCTCTCAAGCATCTTCGTTTAATTGCTAATTCTTCCCGGTGTGTCTTCATGTTTTATTCGTTCTTTTCCAATTCTTACGGTGGTTAGTCAGGATTTTTCTTCCTTGCTATCATATCTATTTATTCGTTGTCAATCCTAACGGTGGTTCGTGCAAGAGCTCTCGTCATTCGTTTTCTTATCAATTATTCGTTGTTTTCAATCCTTCTGCTGGTTCGTTGAATACCTTCTCAAGTTTACGGTATATCTCACTTAATCCTTGATACGAGTATAAGTAGTGTGCCAAATCCATTGTTTATCATCAATTTAATTGATGAAGGACAACCATAATGTAATTCTTATTCTTGTTTCATCGGGTGAATTCAATTCCTTATTCCGGAGCCTCATCAAAACTCTCGGTTTCACTTGTTTAATCTTTCTTTCCGGAGCTCAAAGTTATTTAATTATATCATTCCAAAGATCTATCTAATCATTACAAGGTTTCACCTTGTGTTTTCAACTTCCTTTTTCTTCTCGTTATCCTTTTGTTACCGGAGTTCTTCACGGAGGTTCTACATGATGGTTCATCTATGATTTAATTCATTCACGAAGTGTTCATCGAGATTCTTTTCAGAGGAGCTCAAGTTTTCTTCATCTTGCAATCCGGAGTTCAATCTTTCTTCCGTATCATTGGAGATGGTATTATGTCATTCTTAATAATTTGAGTTCATGTTTCATAACTCACATGTTGTTATGAATGAGGTATTTTAAATCCATCAACCTATTCGTTGGAATTATCTTGGGTTATATTCCACCTAAAGCTTTCCCTTAGGATTGTTGCTATCTATGGTGCTTATAAATGATCCAATGTCTTCTTTTATCCTTCCGGTGAAATAAGTTTCTCGTCTCCTTGTTTATTGCAATATAATTCTTTCCCGTTAGTGGCGGGTTGTCACCTCATAATTTGAGTTGTATTCCATAAGACCATATCAAGCTTATTATTTTCGTTGTTGGTTTTTCAACAACTCCGTTCTAGCATTTGTTGTAACCGTGCTCTCTCAAGATATTGTTTCCCTTCGTTCTGGAGGCAGTGTTTTGTAATGTCATCAAGTATCTTCTCATCTCACCATGTTCTTATTCAATTTTTTTCTGTTCAACCGGAGTGCTGCCCGAATTTGGTCTTCCATGATACCCTTCTTTAACAGGAGTGTTTTCAATATATATCTTCCCTTCAACCTCAAGGCTGTCGCAAGGTTCGTTGTTCCTCTTTTCTAACGGAATGTTTTCAACTTCGTTCATCTCCGTCGTATTCTTTTTCTCGAAATGGCTTAACCTCTTCAATGTTCTTTGGTTTCACTCATTGGTCAAAGAAGCAACTTAGTTTTACCACTTCTGTTTCTCTTCCGTTGTTCCTCCGGTGCCATCCTAGATCTCGGGACGAGATCGTCTCGTAGTGGTGGAGTGTTGTAACGCCCGAGACCGATGTGCCAGGTGTCCTCCAGTTATTCGCTGTTGTTGCCTTGTCATTTGCTTGCGTGTTGCATCTTATCATGTCATCATGTGCATTGCATTATCATGTTTTCAAAACCTGCATCCGTTCGGGTTCCCCCAGTTCCCTCTGTTGTCCGTTCGGAGCCCAGACACACTTGCACGCGACCGCGGCATGTCCGAAATATTATTTTATAAGTGGCTGGAAAATGCTCTCAGAATGGGGTGAAAGTTGGCATGCGGTCTTGTTATAGTGTAGGTAGGCTGCCTGCCAAGTTTCATCGCATTCGGAGTCCGTTTGACGCCCCAACGGATAACTATAGCGGCAGTATAGCCGGTCTAACGTCGGACGTTTTCGGTCTTCGGAAACAGTCGTCGGGCCTCTCTCTCTTCTCTCCTCTCAGCCTCGCCACAGCCCACCTAGGCCATCCTCCTTCCCCTCTTCGCTTCCGGAGTTGTCCGATGCGACCGCACGGTCCGAAACCCTCTCTGCACAGTGCATCGAACCCCTCACGTGCGCGTCCGAAATTGTCCCGGACCCGACCCGGGCAGTCGTCACCGTTGGATCCGGATCATCCCCAAACATCTACAAGACGTCTCCGTTTTCTCATTTGGACTCCCTAGCCTATTTTCTCTGACCGTCCGATTACGATCGGAGGGACGAGTTACCCCCCTAAACCTATCCGGCTTGCTATATATAGTGGCAACCCTAGACTAATCCCTAGATTTTAGCCCGTTTGTCCCATCAGTCCATCCGCGCCGCCACCTGATGCCCTCCTCCTCCTTGCATTCCGTGCCAAGCCTATCAGATCCATCGATCCCCTCCTCTGCTCGCTCGTCCCCGAGCACCTCGATCCACCAGCGCCGCCTTGCCCGAGTACCAGACGCCAACGACGACTACCACCACCGAACCAGGCCGTGCCCTGCGCCCTTCCTCCCCCTGCTCTTTTCCCTTCCTTTTTTCTCTCTCTCTCTCTCTTACGCGCAGCTCTCCCCTTGCTCTCTTCTTATTCACAGGGAACCCGCCTGCCATGGCTGCCGATTGTCCTCGTCGCCACCCTTCGGATCCGTGCCGGATCAGCCTCGCTGCAGCACCACCTCGCGCCATCGTCCTTCGTTTTCCGCAGCCTCCCCGTTCTCTTCATCGACGCAGGGAGACAAGCTCCTTTCGAAGACCAGCAGGAGGCCCCTGTCGCCTTGGACCTCATCGTCGCCGCCCGGATCTCCAAGCCCGTGCTGCGCCAGGTCATCTTGTCACCGGGAATGGATTCCCCAACCCCGGATCTGACGCCTCCCGTCGTCCCCATCGCCGGAGCCTTCAACCAACGCCGCCGGCACCCCCAAGTTCCCTGCCATCGGTGCCGCCTCTTCAGGTCACCGCGCCCCACTCACCAAGTCCCACGACATGCACGCGAGGATGGTGACCGCGGCGAAGAGTTTGCCCGCGCCTCGACGCCATGGATGCGCGCCAAGCCCCGCCATCCCTGCCACTCCTCTGCTTCACGCTGTCGTTCCCTGAACCCCCTCTGTCACCGTTGCTCTGCATCCATACGAGGAGACGACCAGCAGTCCAGCCCAGTGCCTGCGTTGACCACGCCCCCTCCATCCCCTCATTCGATCCACCAAGGCCGGCCCAGCACAGGCGCCAAGGCCCAGCTCCCTGGAGCGAAGTGAGCAGCGCCCCTCCTTTTTTTATCCTCCTGTTGGGTCCAACAAGTTTCGGCCCATATCCTTTTTTTCTGCCTCTGCGTTTTTAGTATTTTTCCATAGAAGAGCTTTTTTTGGCAGGAAAGCCCTTGTGGATCATGCATATAATAACTCACAATTGGTGCATCGAATTGAAATGAATTATATATGAAAGTTGCTTAGAATTTTGTCTAGTTTAATAATATGCAACTTTCATCCATGTTTAAAAAGTTTAAAATGCTGTTTGTTTAAATTTGTTTAAATAACTTGCTAAAATGGTTTAATTCATAGCGAAATAACCGTAGCTCCATTTTTAACAAACTTTATATGTAAATGGGGTAGAATTTTTCCTAGTTTAACATGGTGGCATCACTGTGCATGTTTAACAACTATAAAATTATGTTAGGGAAGAACAGTACCAAACCTAATAAATGCATATGGGGATTTTCCGGACTTGTTGTTCGTTGTTTCCGGCCTCATTTAACCTTGACTAGATAGGTAGTTTTAATTTGCTTCACCCTCTTGCCATGTTTAACAACATTTAATATTGTTGGGTACATAAACGAGATCGAACTAAATAACTTGTTGTGGTGTTTCGTCAATATGCAACTTGTTGCATATTAAGCTCCACTTAATTTGTAGGATTGTTTGTTCTGCTCTAAGAACATTTAATTTGAAGTTTGGACGATCCGGTGTGCCCTGAGAAAGAGATATGTGCAGCTCCTATCGGGATTTGTCGGCACATTCGGGCGGTGTTGCTGGTTTAGTTTTACCCTGTCGAAATGTCTTGTAGAACCGGGATACCGAGTCTGATCGGAATGTCTCGGGAGGAGGTCTATTCCTTCGTTGACCGTGAGAGCTTGTGATGGGCTATGTTGGGACACCCCTGCAGGGATTTGAACTTTCGAAAGCCGTGCCCGCGGTTATGGGCAGATGGGAATTTGTTAACGTCCGGTTGTAGAAAACCTGAAGTTGACCTTAATTAAAATGAATCAACCGCGTGTGTAACCGCAATGGTCTCTTTCCGGCGGAGTCCGAGAAGTGAGCACGGTGTTGGAGTTATGCTTGACGTAGGTCGTTTTAGGATCACTTCTTGATCATACTTTTATCGATCGTGCTTTGCCTTCTCTTCTCGCTCTGTTTTGCGAATAGGTTAGCCACCATATATGCTATTCGCTTGCTGCAGCTCCACCTCATACCTTTACCTTACCCATAAGCTTAAATAGTCTTGATCGCGAGGGTGCGAGATTGCTGAGTCCCTGTGGCTCACAGATACTTCCAAAACCAGCTTGCAGATGTCGATGAGTCCATGCAGATGATGCAACCAAGCTCAGGAGGAGCTCGATGATGATCTTGTCCTTTGTGTTGTTGTCGTTCTAGTTGATCAGTAGTGGAGCCCAGCTGGGGTCGATCGGGGACCGTGTCGCATTTGGGGTTCTTCTTTTATTTTTGTTCCGTAGTCAGACCTTGTTTGTATCTAGATGATGTAATGTTTTATTCATGTATTGTGTGAAAAGTGGCGATTGTAAGCCAACTATGTATCTCTTTTCCCTTATGTATTACATGGGTTTGTGTGAAGATTACCTCACTTGCGACATTGCTTTCAATGCGGTTATGCCTCTAAGTCGTGCTTCGACACGTGGGAGATATAGTCGCATCGAAGGCGTTACAATATCCTCCATATCCATATGGCTCGAGGAGATGATCTCCATGCCATCAAGTACTTACCCCTCAAGCTCAAAGGGCCAGCTCGGCACTGGCTTAAAAGCCTCACCGAAAGCTCCATTGGAAGCTGGGAAGAGCTCGAAAACGCTTTTCGGGAAAATTTTCAGGGGACTTATGTACGACCTCCGGATGCGGACGATTTGAGTCATATAACTCAACAGCCTGGAGAGTTAGCCCGAAAGCTTTGGAACAAGTTTCTTACTAAAAAGAACCAAATAGTCGACTGTCCGGACGCCGAAGCCTTGGCAGCTTTTAAGCACAGCGTCCGAGACGAATGGCTTGCCAGACACCTCGGCCAAGAAAAGCCGGGAAGAATGGCAGCATTAACAAGCCTCATGACCCGCTTTTGCGCGGGCGAGGACAGCTGGCTAGCCCAATGCAGCACCAGCGACCAAAGTACATTCGAAGTTAGAGATGGAAACGGGAAATCACGACGCAGCAAAAATAATAAGCGCCAGAATAAAGAAGACATCCCGAAGAGCACGACGGTAAACGCCGGATTCAGAAGCTCTCGGCTAGGTCAGCAAAAGCCATCCTCTAAAGGCACCAGAGATGAACTGTCTAGCCTAAACAAAATTCTGGACCAAATATGTCAGATCCACAGCACCCCCGATAAACCTACAAATCATACCCACAGAGAATGTTGGGTCTTCAAGCAGTCCGGCAAGCTCAACGCCGAACACAAGGGGCAGGATACACCAAGCGAAGACGAGGATGAGCCTCGCAAGCAAAGCACTGGGGAACAGAAGAAATTTCCACCATCAGTCAAAACAGTAAACGTGTTGCACATGATAAAGGGGAGAAACAAAGCGGCACTCCCAGATAAATATGCCCAAGGGCCTATCACCGTGGAGTTCTGCCACTGCCGTCTCAACCGATCACCTTCGACCATCAGGATTACTCGGCAAGTATCCGGCGCGCAGCATGGGCTGCCTTGGTATTAGATCCAATAATTGACGGATACCACTTCACACGAGTCCTGATGGACGGTGGCAGCAGTCTAAACCTGATATATCAGGACACAGTCCGCAAAATGGGGATAGACCCAACGAAAATTTGCCACAGCAATACTACCTTTAAAGGAGTAACGCCAGGCCCAGGGGCTCATTGCACGGGCTCCCTGCTACTAGAGGTTATATTCGGCTTCCCCGATAACTTCTGTAGCGAAAATTTAACCTTCCACATTGCGCCATTCCAAAGTGGCTATCAAGCACTACTTGGACGCGAAGCTTTCGCTCGCTTTAATGAAATACCGCATTATGCTTCCCTCACTCTTAAGATGCCCAGTCCACGTGGCATCATTACAGTAAATGGAAATATTGAGCAATCCCTGCGCGCCAAAGAGAGTGCGGCGGCCTTGGCAGCCGCACACTAAAACGGCCTCACCAACTAACACATTCGATAGGTCGTCAAGACCACGGACACGGTTAGACGAGTCTGGCGCAGCTATATGTAATTCATACAGGTTTTATGGCCACACCCCTATTACAAATACAAGGGGCTCAACACGTGCAGACAAGTGGCAATTTTTACTCATCTTGAATTGAACATGGTTTCTTTAAACCTACCTTTTTGCACGACAACTTTTCACCTAAGTTCCTCTCTTTTACAGATGACCATCGTGCTACACTCGTCCAGGATACGGCACAACGGAGACACACGCGCAGACGTGCAGCAAGGACCCGTTCCAAGGATTCTTTTTAGATTAAGACCCTGCGTCAACCTTTTTTACTGTCTCTTGTTGATACACATCCCTCGGATTCTCGGTACAATTGAGAAGGATGCTGACGTCTTGGCATGTGGCCACGTCAGAATAATGCACGTACCTGGACACTAGGGGCTTCTTACAAAGGGCACTATTTAGGCCCACAATAAAGACCGAACACCTTAGGGAGTGTTCGGCGTCGCGAGTTTGGCCTTATATGCATCAGCTCCGAATCATGTCTTTGGTCAAATGTTGGGTTTGCCCGGCTCCTGTGTTTTGCTGCCTTACGTTCCGCTCTATCGGCTAAGGCGGCACCAGGAGAACTACTGCGATTGTGCCCTGGTTCATCCGGACGAGCACCTCAGTAGAGAAAGCCGAAAACTGACTGTCATGATATAGCGTGAGACTGGTCAACCACTCGATGACCTATCGGAATCTTAGAATTCCTCCGCCTTAACGAAGGGCCGTTTCCCGGTCAGGCATGTACGCACCCCGAATTCGAATGAGTGCGGAGCCACTGGGAGCTATATAGTAGCCCCACTATCAAATTCCTCTGGCTAAGTGAAAGTGTTAAAGCATTATAGTCCGGTTGCCTAGTTCGCTGCGCTATCACCTCCTTAATAGGACCAAGACGTTGGATTAAGTGTGAACACGCGTCTTCTGTGAACACCCCCGCATTATATGCGTGGGGGCTGAAGCCGACGACTGCAATCTTTCAGGATATACATATATATACGTAAACGGCCGCACAGGAGGCATCATATTACTTTCGGGCAAAAGTATAAATACAGCCTTGATAAATTTAATAAAAACATTGTTTTTACAATGGGAATACATGTCACTCAAACATAATATTCTTCGAGCACTGGGCCTCTATCAAACGAGCACCCTCAAGAACTTCAAAACAGTGCTCGCCAGCCACTCGGCCTATGGCTGAACCCTGCGCCGCAACAGTGGTAGCATCCATCTCCGCCCAGTATGCTTTGACACGGGCAAGGGCCATCCACGAGCCCTCTATGCACGCCGACCTCTTCATCGCATTGATGCGCGGCACCGCACCAAGGAACTGCTGCACCAAGCTAAAATAGCCGTTCGGCTTTGGCCTTTCCGGCCACAGCTGATCCACGACAGACGTCATGGCGAGTCCGGACAACCTATTGAGTTTGGCCCATTCGGCTAGCTGATCAGTCAATGGAAGCGGGCGCTCTGGAACATTAAACTGCGACCAGAACAGCTTGTCCACTTCACGATCTGTTTGATCTCGGAAGTATTCGGCCGCATCGACAGCGCTCGCCGCCAGGTCCATATATGCGTCTGCCGAACTCCACAGCCGATCCAGAGGGGCATACCATGGATCTCCGAACTTCCATCGCAGCATAAAGGGCTTCCCAGCCACAATATCCCCGGCTTCACGCAGTTCCTCCTTCTTCGCTCTCATGGCAGAGCGGGTGTCCTTGGTCGCCATTGTGGCCTTCTCAAGGGCCGTTGCCCTCGCTCGGTTTTCTTCTTCGAGGAACTGGCAACGGTCGGCAGTGTCTTTTAACTTTATAGCCATCTTGGCCAATTTATCTTTGCTCTCGCAATGTGCAGCCTTTTCGGCTCTTAACTCTTCGGCCGCCTTTAAAGCGGCCGCATTACTAATCCTTGTTTGTTCTTTGGCTCGGGCAAGCTCCACCCGAAGGGTCTCCACGGTGGCAGCTCCGTCTGCAGTCACAACATATTAAAGATACTAGCATCACGCTGCCCTTACTATGTGACATTCACCAGAAAACATTACTTACCCTGTGCCTCGTCAAGCCGCTTGTTAACAAGCTCGATGTCAGCATCTGTCGCATCCAGTTGCCGCTTTAGTTAGGCAAACTCATTAGTCCGGCTAGCCACCGAAGCTTCCACCACCTGCACATAAAGCGGTATGGTTATTACCTAGGACTACGATCCTTTGTTTGCCGCCGTCCTCGGCGACAACCAGAGTCTCAGGGGCTACTATCTACACAAGGCACACCTAAAAATGTGCGGTACTATCACAAATGTACATCATTTTACGTACCTCAAAGCCCGTCAGTAGACTCATAAAGGCATCATGCAACCCGCTTTCGGCGGATGAAATCCTTTCCATCACCGTACCCATCAACGTACGATGTTCTTCTGAGATGGTCACTCGCTTTAGCAGATCCCTCAGTGCGTCCAACCGCATACCAGACGGCGCCGGACTCTTTTGTTCACCCTCTTCAAGAGCCGGATACTAGGGACTTCGGGTGACCATAGGATTATCTTCTGGCCACAGCGGACTCGGGGAGGCCCTCCTTGACGACACTTGAAGGTCGCCCGCCTCTTGAGCGGGGGAGTCCGCGGGAGGCGTTTCGCTCTCCATCATCTCCAGAAGAAGATCCCCTGAAGACGAGCTCTGTTGAGAAGGGCTAAGATCCGAACTGCGAGACAAACGCTTCATCATTTTCCTCGGAACTAATATCTTTACTATTAAGTATTTTTTGATCACTTACGGCTCGTTAGAGGGCTGATCCCCACGCGGACTTCGTTCGGCAAAGGCGCCCTCCGAGGCAGGACCCTCTGGCGGAGACTTCTTCTCCCGTTTGGAAGCCTTGGTTTCCGGATCTTCAGAGGCAGTCCTCTTCCTTCCCCGGAGCGAGAGAAGGTCATATTCTTCCCCTTGGCTATCCTCCTTCATGGAGGCGCTCATTCCCTTGGTTGGAATTGGTAGCGATGGGGGCCCGCTTCCGCCCTCATTATTCCCCCCTCTATCTTCCTTTGACAGCCTATTTGGTAAACACTTGGGCAAGGGAATGGGAGTTTGCACAAGGGTGTTTATGAAGGGATTAGGCATGGGAAGTAGATTTTTACCCCCATTCCCTTGTTTGGCATATGATGGGAATTGGCGTGGGATAAAACTCTCCTCACGAATTAACAGGGTACCCCCTGGGAAGAAATCGGTGGGAATTGGCTTCCCCAACTCCCAGTCCCCTTCCCACTTAAACTCCCATTCCCTCTAATCAAACAGTGGATTTTTAATCTCCTTACCCCTCAACTCCCATTCCCCATCTCTAATTCCCCTGAACCAAACACGCTGTGAGGGCTCCGGGCAAGGTGCTAGCTCGAGCATCTTTTCCAGTACCGGATTGTCCAAACCCTCAGGAAGGGGGGCCGAACACCGAATCATCTTTGCCTTTGTTAACCAGTCCTGGTCAAAGAGCGATTTCTCAGAATGACGTCATGATAAATGAAAGACGGTGTGTTCGGCTAGAGGATTACTTACTTGGTCGGCGGTGCGGTTGCTGCTCAGGCCCACGTCCTTGGTAGTATCCGGACACTCTATTTGGGGTCCAAAGAATGATTTATACATCTCCGCGTGCGTCAGGCCGAGGAAATTGTGAATAGTGCACGATCCTTCTGGGTGGAGCTCCCACATGCGGAGGGGCCAACGTTTGCAAGGCTGGACTCGACGAAACAGCATGACTTGCACCACCGTAACCTGACTGAAATCTCCTTCGAAGAGATCTTGAATACGGCTCTGCAATATAGGCACGTCCTTGGCTGGACCCCAGCTCAGCCCTATGCTAATCCATGACATCAGTTGTGGTGGAGGGCCCGAGCGGAAAGCAGGGGCAGCCACCCACTTGGCACTTCTGGGAGCTATGATGTAAAACCACTCCCGTTGCCATAATCCGGACACCTCTAGAAATGAACCCTTTGGCCATGGAGCTCCAGCGATCTTGCTTATTAATGCGCCTCCGCACGCTACATGCTGCCCCTCGACCATCTTCGGCTTCACGTCAAAGGTCTTGAGCCACAGGCCGAAGTGAGGGGTAATGCGGAGGAAGGCCTCACATACGACAATAAATGCCGAGATGTGGAGAAAGGAGTCCGGGGCTAGATCATGGAAATCTAGCCCGTAATAGAACATCAAACCCCTAACGAAGGGATCTAGAGCGAGGCCTAGACCTCGGAGGAAGTGGGAGATGACCACAACGTCCTCGTTGGGTTCGGGAGTAGGGACAACCTGCCCTCAGGCAGGCAGCCGATGCAAAAGCTCAGCGGTTAGGTATCTGGCCTCCCTCAACTTCTTCATATCCTCTTCCGTAATGGAGGAGGGCATCCATCGGCCTTGAAGGCTAGATCCGGACATGATTGAAGGTTCGAAGCACCTGTCCTGGGCTTTGGGTGTTAGAACTCGAGGCGGGGAAGGATTCGATTGAGCACGGGAGGGAAAAAAAGTAAAAGCCTTGTCCCTTCATAAAGAGGGTGAATATCAAGTGTCCTCCTAGTAGCCGTTTGCGACTTGCCTAAAATCTAGGAGTCCTAGGCACGATTGGGTTACCCACGACCGTATTGATGAGAATCCCGTAATTAGGGGAACACGATCTCTGCTTTGACAAGACGTGTCAAGAAACCGCCTCGCGTTATGTGTGGAGCTGGTTGAAGAAAACCGGTTCGAATAATCACCTAGCCATGGCCTGATGTCATGTTGCCAAAGCATGTCAGCATATTAACATTTGTGGAAATATTATTCTCTCTACGGTGGTATGTGGAATTTATTTTGCAGGGTCGGACACTATCCTGGTATTCAAACTCTTCTGTGATGTGTTCGGAGGAGGAACCCGCCTTGCAATGCCGAAGACAACACTGCGCGCCGGACTCATCGCCATTGAAGCCTGGTTCAGGGGCTACTGAGGGAGTCCTGGATTAGGGGGTCTCCGGACAGCCGGACTATATTCTTTGGTCGGACTGTTGGACTATGAAGATACAAGATTGAAGACTTCGTCCCGTGTCCGGATAGGACTCTACTTGGCGTGGAAGGCAAGCTAGGCAGTACGGATATGGATATCTCCTCCTTTGTAACCGACCTTGTGTAACCCTAGCCCCCTCCGGTGTCTATATAAACCAGAGGGTTTTAGTCCGTAGGACAACATACAATCATACCATAGGCTAGCTTCTAGGGTTTAGCCTCTCTGATCTCGTGGTAGATCAACTCTTGTAATACCCATATCATCAAGAATAAATCAAGCAGGACGTAGGGTTTTACCTCCATCAAGAGGGCCCGAACCTAGGTAAAACATCGTGTCCCCTGCCTCCTGTTACCATCCGCCTAGACGCATAGTTCGGGACCCCCTACCCGAGATCCGCCGGTTTTGACACCGACAACTAGCAAAAGACTGGGAAGCGACCAGCTAGAGAGCGACAATAGTCATGAACATGCATTAAAATTAATCAACACCGAATGCAAGCATGAGTAGGATATAATCCACCATGAACATAAATATCGTGAAGGCTATGTTGATTTTGTTTCAACTACATGCGTGAACATGTGCCAAGTCACTTAAATCATTCAGAGGAGGATACCACCCTATCATACCACATCATAACCATTTTAATAGCATGTTGGCACGCAAGGTAAACCATTATAACTCATAGCTAATCAAGCATGGCACAAGAAACTATGATATCTAATTGTCATTGCAAACATGTTTATTCATAATAGGCTGAATCAGGAACGATGAACTAATCATATTTACAAAAACAAAAGAGGTCGAGTTCATACCAGCTTTTCTCATCTCAGCCAGTCCATCATATATCGTCATAATTGCCTTTCACTTGCGTGACCGAACGATGTGAATAATAATAATAGTGCACGTGCATTGGACTAAGCTGGAATCTGCAAGCATTCAATAAACAGGAGAAGACAAGGCAACGCGGGCTCTTTTGTCAGATCAACAATAATGCATATAAGAGCCACTTCAACAATTTAATTATGGTCTTCTCCTATCGACCCCCAAAGAAAAGAAGAGAAATAAAACTATTTACACGGGAAAGCTCCCAACAAGCAAAAGAAGAACATGAAATCTTTTTGGGTTTTTCTTTTTAATTACTACTACAAGCATGGAAAGTAAACTAACTAAAAGCTACAACTATTTTTTTTTGATTTTTCTTAAAGTTTATTAAACACACAAGAAGAAAGCATAAAAAGGAAAATAAGCTAGCATGGATGATACAATGAAAAAGTATGAGCACCAACATCTAGCAATGACTGTGTGAACATAAATGTAATGTCGGTGGGAAATACGTACTCCCCCAACCTTAGGCTTTTGTTCTAAGTTGGTCTATGGCCACGGCTGGCCTCGCAGATATCCATAATAGTAGTTGGCGTCGTACTGCGAGGAAGAAGAGGAAGACTCAGCTTGCCACTGGCTGACAATCATCTCCGGATCCCACCGATAATTAGACTATCGTGAAGGATCAATTTGTGGTTCCGGCTCTGGCTCCTCAGCTGGTGCAGGGTTCCGGTAGGCGTGAATAGCCTTCAACGGAACAAGGTACATGCCTACAAACAAATCAAACAAAGAAGGAGCAGGCAGGGTAATAGTCTCAGGATGATGTTTGTTAAAGAACAATTGATATTTAAGTTCTCCTTCCCTATTCTTAACAATAAAATCATGTGCCACCATACTTTTATAATCTAAATAAACACGAGGCAACACTTTTTCTTCCTTCTCAGAATGCCTAATAGGTATGTTAAAGTGTGCAGCTAGGCGTGAGGCATAGATGCCTCCAAAGATGGGGCCCTTGGTACGGTTCAGGCTTAACCGTTTAGCAATAATGCCGCCCATACTAAAAGTGTTATAACCGTATAAACCTTGGAGCAAAATAGTAATATCAGGGATACTAAGGTTTCCACAGTTTCCGCGACCAATTAAGCAACGACTAGCAAATGATGCAAAGTAACATAAAACAAGAAAATGTATGCTAGTGATTCGTGCATCGGAAACCTTCCTTGTTTCCCCTACAGTGATAGTATCAATAAAACCCTCCACATCATCACGATGTGGTTCTTCTATCTTGCCCTCAAAAGGGACTAGACAAATCCGACAAAAATCATAAAGTGACATCTCCTTATGCTCATCATATAAATGAAACTCCACCGTTGGTGGTGAGTTCCTAGAATGAAAATGAAAGTTTTGCACAGAGGTATTTGTGAGTAAGAGATACTGATCGCATTGGTCGTGGAGGAAAGCGGTGAGGCCTGCATTATGAGCCAATTCATGAAAATCTTCATAAATCCCGGCGGCTCTCAAGAAATCCTCGGAAGGCCATTCACACGCCCGAACCTCCATGGTGCGAGGCAGATTATACTTAGGCTTGGGTGCCTTTTCCTTCGAGCTTTGGCTCGATGAGCCCCTCAAAAGTCTCCTCATCATTTTCTGAAAAATTCTGAAATTTTTTAGTAACTTCAAAATAAAAGTAAACCAAACTCAATAATATTGATAGCAACTACTCCTACAAGTGCCTAGGGCCTATATCATGCATCAAAACTACTTGGAACCATATAAATTTGACATGCAAGCTCAAGAACAGGGTCACCTAAGCAACACAAATTTGCAATGAATAAAGCACTAGAACAAAAACTAATTGGACCAATGGAGGAGTCACATACCAAGGAACAATCTCCCCAAGCAGTTTTGTGAGAGGTGCTTTGAGCAAGGAGATCGAAAATGGCAGCAAAACGATCTTGGACTCGGGTTTGAGCTAGTTATTCGTGTTTGTGGGAGGAAGATGAAGTGTGTGGGTGCAGGAATAAGTGGAGGAGGGCCACCATGGGCCCATGAGGCAGGGGGCGCGCCCTAGAGGGGTGGGCGCGCCCTCCACCCTCGTGGGCAGGTGGTTGACCCCCCTGGTGTGTTCTCAGTTCCATAAATCCTCAAATATTATAGAAAATATCATATTTAAATTTCAGGGCATTTGGAGAACTTTTATTTTCAGGGTATTTTTATATTGCACGGATAATGAGATAACAAACAGAAAAATATTTGTTTTTATTTTATTTAATATAAATAATAGAAAGTAAAATTGGGGTACAGAAGGTTGTGCCTTCTAGTTTCATCCATCTCATGATCATCAAAAGGAATCCACTAACAAGGTTGATCAAGTCTTGTTAACGAACTCATTCCGAATAACATGGAACCAGAGAAATTTAGAATTACACTATGTTACCTCAACGGGGATATGCACATCCCCAATAATAAGAATATCATATATCTTCTTGACAGTAGGAAGAGGAAATTCAAAACCTCCAAATATAATCGATGGAATTTTTCCAATAGAGTTGATACTATGAACTTGAGGTTGTTTCCTCGGAAAGTGTACCGTATGCTCATTACCATTAACATGAAAAGTGACATTGCCTTTAGTGCAATCAATAACAGCCCCTGCAGTATTCAAAAAGGGTCTTCCAAGAATAACAGACATACTATCATCCTCGGGAATATCAAGAATAACAAAGTCCGTTAAAATAGTAAAGTTTGCAACTACAACAGACACATCCTCACAAATACCGACAGGTATAGCAGTTGATTTATCGGCCATTTGCAAAGATATTTCAGTAGGTGTCAACTTATTCAAATCAAGTCTACAATATAAAGAGAGAGGCATACCACTAACACCGGCTCCAAGATCACATAAAGCAGTTTTAACATAGATTCTTTTAATAGAGCATGGTATAGTGGGTACTCCTGGATCTCCAAGTTTCTTTGGTATTCCACCATTAAAAGTATAATTAGCAAGCATGGTGGAAATTTTAGCTTCCGGTATCTTTCTTTTATTTGTAATAATATCTTTCATGTACTTAGCATAAGGATTGGTTTTGAGTATATCGGTTAATCTCATACGCAGAAAGATAGGTTTAATCATTTCAGCAAAACGCTCAAAATCCTGATCATCCTTTTTCTTGGATGGTTTGGGAGGAAAAGGCATGGGTTTCTGAACCCATGGTTCTTTTTCTTTACCATGTTTCCTAGCAACAAAGTCTTTTTTATCATAACGTTGATTCTTTGATTGTGGGTTATCAAGATCAACAGCAGGTTCAATTTCTATATCATTATCATTACTAGGTTGAGCATCATCTTGAACATTATCATTAGTTTTAGGTTCATTACTAGATTGAGTTTCAGCATCAGAAATAGAAATATCATTTGGATTCTCAGGTGTTTCAACAATAGGATCACTAGAAGCATGCAAAGTCTTATCATTTTTATTTTTCTTCTTTTTAGACGAACTAGGTGCATCTATATTATTTCTCTGAGAATCTTGCTCAATTCTCTTAGGATGGCCTTCAGGATACAAAGGTTCCTGAGTCATTCTACCAGTTCTAGTAGCCACTCTAACAGCATTATCATTATCTTTACTATTCAATTCATTGAGCAAATCATCTTCAGCTTTAAGTACTTGTTCTACTTGAGTGGTAACCATAGAAGCATGTTTACTAATAAGTTTAAGTTCAGCTTTACATTAGCCATATAATCACCCAAGTGTTCAAGCATATTTGAATTGTGTTTCAATTGTCTACCAAAGTAAGAATTAAAGTCTTCTTGCTTAGCCATATGTGACGCCCGGATAATTAGGCTACAGTAATCCCACGTTAACGATGCCACGTCACTTTGATTACTGTTAGTAATCTCGCGTTAGTTCGAAACCGATTCAAATTCAAAATCAAAATCAAGCAAACAATAAAAGTTTTTCAAATATTAGAACTAAAATGTTCAATAAATAGTAGATAAATCAGAGGCTATGATAAAATTGTAAGCAACATTATTGAAATTTGATAAGTGACTTAAACAACCTCAAACAGTGGCTGAAAACAATATTTACTAACCTTTTTATTAATAAAAAAATAAATATGAAATGATAGTTACACCAAACTAGTTTTTGGTGGTAGGATATATTGTGTTGTGAATTTTGGGCCAACTCTCATGTTTTACAAAACTCATTTAGTGCCCAAACAATTAGCCAAAACAGAAAAGGAAATAAATAAAAGAAAGAAAATACATAAAAAAAGAAAGAGAAAACCCCCTGCCCCCTGGGCTTCGGCCCAGCAAGACAAGGCCCAACCGGCCAGCCCACCTCACTCTCCTTATCCACTCCCCTCACCCCCTGCAACCCTAGCCGCCACCCACTCGTCCCCCCCACGTCGTTCCCACCCCCTCCCGATCCAGATTGGATCGGGGACGAAACCCCCACGCCCCCCCTCATCTCCTCCCTCTCACCCGATCCAGACCGGATTGGGCCGACCCCATCGCCGCCACCCGAAGACGCCACCCCGTCGCCGCCCCGGCGCACGTCCCCATCGCCAACCCCCGCCGCCTCGCCGGACCGCCTCGCCTCCTCCCCGATGTGCTCCACCGACCCCGACGCCACCCCGAACCGCCGGCGCCGAGCGCCATCCACCCGGAGCTCCCCCCGTCGACGCCTGTAGTCTTCGTCCTCCTCCGCGACCCCCCCACTGCCACTCCCCTACACTACTCGGTGAGGGTCATGCCCTCTTCTCTCTCCCCTGTCGCGCGCACTCTACGGCGTCGTCGCCCCCCTGCAGCTCTCGACCACGCCCCGCGTCTTCCCGTAGACGCCATCGCGCCCTGAAGGTGGGGTGGCCACACCCATCGTGCGCGCCCGGCCCGCGCCTGCCGCCTACTGATCTCACCAGCCCCACCCCTCTCGTGCTCACCCCCGCGTGCTCGTCGGTGCCCTGCTCCTCTGCTCACGCGCCACCACGCTCGCCAGCTTCCGCGCACGCCGCACTGCCGCGCCTCGCCGTGTCCTCCCTGCAGCCGCTGCTGCTCGCCTTAGCCTCGCCCCTCCGCCCCTGACCACTGCTCCATCGCGCGACCCCGCCACCACCTCCACCGTTGTAGCTTGCGCGCGCCGCCGCATGCCTCACCTCCGACGCCTCACCTGGCCGGCGTCTTGCCGCCGTCCCCCAGCCGCCCCGTTGGCCACGCCCGGGCCAGCGCCCGCACACTCACGGGGCTCCGCCCGGAACGCCCCAACGCCCGTGCGCCCATTATGCCCCCCTAGGGCCAATGACACATGGGGCCCAGCCCCAGCCCCAGAACGTTTTGTTAAAAAAAAGAATTAAAAATAATATGTAAAATAAATAAAATAAATAAATAGATAATAATAATTTAATTAATTAATTAATTAAGGAATTAATTAAGTTAATTAATCATAATTAGATTAACCTAACTAACTAATTAGTTTAATTAAACAGTAGTTAGTTTAGTTAAACACTTATTAGGCTAAACAGTCAATGACCAGTGGGTCCCACACGTCAGTTGACCAGTCAACACCTCTGTTGAATGCTGACGTCATGCTGATGTCATGATGACATCAGCAAGCACTGTTCTGGATAATGTTGTATTAAAATAATTAAATAAATCCTGAAAATGATTTAAATCTTTTAAAATTAATAGAAAATAAACCGTAGCTCAGATGGAAATACTTTCTACATGAAAGTTGCTCAGAACGACGAGACGATTACGGATACGCAACCCGTTCGTCCGCCACACCCCCCTAACCTATCGAACACGTAACTTTCCCCCTCTGGCTCCTCTGCCCGAAAACGCGAAACACCGGGGATACTTTCCCGGATGTTATCCCCCTTCACCGGTATCACCTACTATCGCGTTAGGGCACCTCTAACGCAGTTACTTGTCATGTCATGCATCGCTATGCATCTGTTTGCTTAAATATTTATTGTTTCTCCCCCTCTTCTCTCGCTAGACACCGAGACCGACGCCGCTGCTACCCAGTACGACTACGGAGTTGACGACCCCTCTCTCTTGCCAGAGCAACCAGGCAAGCCCCCCCTTTGATCACCAGATATCGCCTACTCTTCTCTATACTGCTTGCATTAGAGTAGTGTAGCATGTTACTGCTTCCCGTTAATCCTATACTGATGCATAGCCTGTCCTTGCTACTACTGTTGTTACCTTTACCTGCAATCCTAATGCTTAGTATAGGATGCTAGTTTATCATCAGTGGCCCTACATCCTTGTCCGTCTGCCATGCTATACTATCGGGCCGTGATCACTCGGGAGTTGATCACGGGTATATACTATATACTTTATACATGATACATGTGGTGACTAAAGACGGGTCGGCTTGAGGAGCACCCGCGAGTGGAGTTTTGAGGCGAAGCGGCAGGGCAGGTTCCGACCACCTAGGAGAGAGGTGGGCCTGGCCCTGGTCGGCGTTCGCGGATACTTAACACGCTTAACGAGATCTGGGTATTTGATCTGAGTTTGGCCATTTGGTCTATACGCACTAACCATCTACGCGGGAGTAGTTATGGGTATCCCGACGTCGTGGTATCAGCCGAAGCCTTCGTGACGTCAGCGACTGAGTGGCGCGCGCCGGATTGGACTGGAAGGCCACTAGGCTAGGTCTGCTTTCGGCCGCGTTCGCAACGTGCAGGTGTGCTAAGGGCGATGGGCCCAGACCCCTGGGCGCTTAGGTTTAGACCGGCGTGCTGACCTCTCTGTTGGTCTAGGTGGGGCTGCGACGTGTTGATCTTCCGAGGCCGGGCATGACCCAGGAAAGTGTGTCTGGCCAAATGGGATCAAGCGTGTTGGGGTATGTGGTGCACCCCTGCAGGGAAGTTAATCTATTCGAATAGCCGTGATCTTCGGTAACAGGACGACTTGGAGTTGTACCTTGACCTTATGACAACTAGAACCGGATACTTAATAAAACACACCCTTCCAAGTGCCAGATAACACCGGTGCTCGCTCTCTCACAGGGCGGTGAGTGGAGGATCATCGGTTAGGTTTATGCTATGCGATGATACTTGCAGGACTTCAGTCTACTCTCTTCTACATGCTGCAAGACGGAGGCTGCCAGAAGCGTAGTCATCGAAAGGACTAGCTATCCCCCTCTTATTCCGGCATTCTGCAGTTCAGTCCACCTATGATAGCCTTATTCCAGTTGATGCCAATGCATACATATGTAGTATAGCTCCTTGCTTGCGAGTACTTTGGATGAGTACTCACGGTTGCATTTCTCCCTCTTTTCCCCCCTTCCCTTCTACCTGGTTGTCGCAACCAGATGTTGGAGCCCAGGAGCCAGACGCCACCTTCGACGACGACTCCTACTACACCGGAGGTGCCTACTACTACGTGATGCCCGCTGACGACGACCAGGAGTAGTTAGGAGGATCCCAGGCAGGAGGCCTGCGCCTCTTTCGATCTGTATCCCAGTTTGTGCTAGCCATCTTATGGCAACTTGTTTAACTTATGTCTGTACTCAGATATTGTTGCTTCCGCTGACTCGTCTATGATCGAGCTCTTGTATTCGAGCCTTCGAGGCCCCTGGCTTGTAATATGATGCTTGTATGACGTATTTTATTTTTTAGAGTTGTGTTGTGATATCTTCCCGTGAGTCCCTGATCTTGATCGTACACGTTTGCGTGTATGATTAGTGTACGATTAAATCGGGGGCGTCACAAGTTGGTATCAGAGCCAACTGCCTGTAGGAATCCCCTTTCCAACTCCTTGGCCGAAGTTGAGTCTAGTCGATGAAAACTGTTTTTCTAACATGGCTGTGCGGCCCATGGGCCCACGTCGCCATCTGGGTGGTATTAGGATCTTTTACTCCTCGAACCTTACTCTGGGACTCTGATCTCTCTTCTATTCGGGTTTAATAAATTTACTAAAAATCTAACTTAGGTTCTCGAAAATACTTTCTCCCGGAGAACCCCCTTCAGTCCAGACGATCGTCGGCTGCACTAGAGGATTTCGAAGATACTCTTCGATATTCTGTTGAAACCTTATGCCGTTGCTTTTGCAAGTCCCTACCACCGAAATATCCCTATGGATAAGTATTTAGACCTGACGTGCTTACTTTTATTCCCAGTCGATCTTGTTATTATAAGATACCCCAAGAATACTTTGTGCCTACTGCCTTGCAGTTCTTTGCCACATGCATACCACTACGGATAATTACTCGCATTTATCGAGTATCCGCTCATCCCCAGATATTCATGCAGTTCACAAAATTCTTCGAAATACCATTCAGTCTTCTGAAAATCCTGAGCAACCTATTGCTCCTGAAATTCTTGCTTGCTTGCATTATGGTTAATCCCATAAGTATAGTAATCTTATTGGCTACCTTTGTCAATATCATTTTGAGTCCATTGACTCAATATGTTGCGAATTCTCGCAATCCTCACTCAGATCGTAGAATTCATCCTTCCAGCTCAGATGTCATTTAAAACGTGAGCTGGTCCTCGGCCAATCAGATTGCCATCGATTGTACCCCTAAGTCTATTCAACTTGTCCGTCCTTGATTAGAGCGTTTGCTCCTGATCCCTTGATTTGAAAATCATAATTCCTTTGTTATTTAAACGTTGAATTATTCAGATGTTCTGTAAAACGATGCATTTGCATTCTTTCTTCCTCTGATTGGGTATCGATACTCACATGAGCTCCATTGTGGGTCACCATATCCACTGTTGGATTATTATCCGACAATGCCCTTCATAATTAATCACCTTGTGAGTTCTTTCTCCGATACATAATGCCTTTGGTAATTTGTATCCTCTCCTTTTGCCAACCATGCTCTGCTTTCGAGCTGGTAATATTTACACATGAAACCATATCTTAGCATATCTACGCACACAACCAGGATTAAGAGAATTAAACCATATCTTAGCATCACCCTTTAATGAGAATGGAAATATTTTAAGGATATAAAAGTAATGAGTTCTCTCATCTTTAGTGAACAGAGTGGCTATATCATTCAACTTAGTAAGATGTGCCACAACAGTTTAAGATTCATAACCATGAAAAGGATCAGATTCAACCAAAGTAATTATATCAGGATCAACAGAGAATTCATAATCCTTATCAGTAACAAAGATAGGTGAGGTAGCAAAAGCAGGGTCAGGTTTCATTCTAGCATTTAAAGATTGCTTACTCCATTTAGCTAATAATCTTTTGAGTTCAGTTCTATTTTGGCATGCTAAAATAGCTAAGGAAGCTTCTTGATCAAAGACATAACCCTTAGGAATAACAAGTGATTCTTCATCATCACTTTCATCAGTATCATCAGATTCAATATTTTCAATCTCTCTAGCCCTAGCAAGTTGTTCATCAAGAAAATCACTAAGTGGCATAGTAGTATCAGGCATAGAGGTAGTTTCATCATAAGTATCATGCATAGCAGAAGTGGCATCATCAATAACATGCGACATATCAGAACGAATAGCAGAAGCAGGTGTAGGTGTCGCAAGCTTACTTAAAACAGAAGGTGAATCAAGTGCATAGCTAGATGGTAGTTCCTTACCTCCCCTCGTAGTTGAGGGATAGATCTTGGTTTTTGGGTCTCTCAAGTTCTTCATAATGATAAGAAGATATATATCCCAAGTGACTCAAAGAATAGAGCTATGCTCCCCGGCAACGGCGCCAGAAAATAGTCTTGATAACCCGCAAGTATAGGGGATCGCAATAGTTTTCGAGGGTAAAGTATTCAACCCAAATTTATTGATTCGACACAACGGGAGCCAAAGAATATTCTCAAGTATTAGCAGCTGAGTTGTCAATTCAACCACACCTGGAAACTTAATATCTGCAGCAAAGTATTTAGTAGAAAAGTAATATTATAGTGGTGGTAACGGTAACAAAAGGTAATGGTAGTAAAAGTAATGTTTTTGGTATTTTGTAGTGATGATAGCAATAGCAAAAGGAAAGTAAATAAGTGAAGAACGATATATGGAAAGCTCGTAGGGAATGGATCAGTGATGGAAAATTATGCCGGATGCGGTTCATCATGTAACAGTCATAACATAGGGTGACACAAAACTAGCTCCAGTTCATTGATATAATGTAGGCATGTATTCCGAATATAGTCATACATGCTTATGGAAAAGAACTTGCAGGACATCTTTTGTCCTACCCTCCCGTGGCAGCGGGGTCCTTACGGAAACTAAGGGATATTAAGGCCTCCTTTTAATAGAGAATCGGAACAAAGCATTAACACATAGTGAATACATGAACTCCTCAAACTACGATCATCACCGATAAGTATCCCGATTATTGTCACTTCGGGGTTAACGAATCATAACACATAATAGGTGACTATAGACTTTCAAGATAGGATCAAGAAAAGTCATATATTGATAAAAACATAATAGGTTCAGATCTGAAATCATGGCACTCGGGCCCTAGTGACAAGCATTAAGCATAGCAAAGTCATAGAAACATCAACCTCAGAACATAGTGGACACTAGGGATCAAACCCTAACAAAACTAACTCAATTACATGATAGATCCCATCCAACCCATCACCGTCCAGCAAGCCTACGATGGAATTACTCACGCACGGCGGTGAGCGTCATGAAATTGGTGATGGAGGATGGTCGATGATGACGATGGCAACGGATTCCCCTCTCCGGAGCCCCGAACGGACTCTAGATTAGCCCTCTCGAGAGGTTTTAGGGCTTGGCGGCGGCTCCGTATCATAAAACGTGATGATTTCTTCTCCCTGATTTTTTCCTCCCCAAAACTCAATATATGGAGGTGGAGTTGGAGTCGGAGATGCTACAGGGGGCCCACGAGGTAGGGGGGCGCGCTCTAGGGGGGCAAGCGCGCCCCCACCCTCGTGGCAAGGTGGTGGGCCCCCTGGCCTTCATCTTTTGCAGGTATTTTTCTTATTTTCTGAAAAGTGGCTCCGTGAAGTTTCAGGTCATTCCGAGAACGTTTGCTCCTGCACATAAATAACACCATGGTAATTCTGCTGAAAACAGTGCCAGTCCGGGTTAGTTCCATTCAAATCATGCAAGTTAGAGTCCAAAACAAGGGCAAAAGTGTTTGGAAAAGTAGATACGTTGGAGACGTATCATAGCCTTTGAAGTTACCTTCAATATTGTCAACCGCCCGACGATAAGACGCCATGAGAGGGTCTTTGATATGCCAAGTGCCTGAAACTTGCTGGGCCACCAAATCTGAGTCGCCAAAGCACCTGACCCGTCTTAAGTTCATCTCCTTAGCCATCCGAAGGCCATGTAGCAAAGCCTCATGTTCGTCCGCATTATTAGTACAAGGAAAGATCAACCTTAAAACATAACAAAATTTGTCACCTCGCGGGGAAGTCAAAATAACTCCAGCCCCCGAGCCTTCTAATTGCCTGGACCCATCGAAGTGAATAGTCCAATATGTATTATTAGGCTTTTCCTCAGGCGTCTGCAACTCTGTCCAGTCATTGATGAAATCCACAAGAGCCTGAGATTTAATAGCTGTTCTTGGCACATACTTTAAACCATGGGGACCAAGCTCAATAGCCCATTTAGCCACTCGGCGTGTAGCTTCTATGTACTGAATAATCTCCCCTGAAGGGGTAGAACTGACAACAATAATAGGATGGCCAAGAAAATAGTGCTTGAGCTTATGACTAGCCATGAATACTCCATATACCAACTTTTGCCAATGTGGATAATGCTGCTTATACTCAATTAATACCTCGCTGACATAATAAGCTGGCCTCTGGACTGGGAACTCCTTACCTGTTTCCTTGCATTCCACCACAATCGCTACACTGGCATCCCTGCTGTTGGCAGCCACATATAAAAGCAAAGGCTCTTTCTCAATGGGAGCTACTAGGACAGGCGGCTCAGCTAACTGCTTTTTGAGCGCCTGAAATGCCTCATTAGCAGCATCACTCTAGACAAAGTGATCTGTTTTCTTTATCATTTGGTATAGAGGAATTGCATTCTCTCCCAGGCGGCTTATGAACCGGCTTAAAGATGCAATACGAACCTTCAAGCGTTGAACGTCACTGACACACGCCGGCTTAGCCAATTTGGTGATAGCCTTAATTTTCTCCGGGTTAGCTTCAATGCCTCTCTCTGAGACTAGGAAACCCAAGAGCTTGCCTGTAGGCACACCAAAAACACACTTGGCCGGGTTAAGCATAATTTTATAGACCCGGAGATTATCAAAGGTCTCTTTTAAATCATCCAACAGGGTCTCCTTCTTCCTGGACTTGACAACAATATCATCCACATAAGCATGCACATTGCACCCAATCTTGTTATGGAAACAATTCTGGACACAACATTGATAAGTCGTCTGGGCACTCTTGAGCCCAAAAGGCATAGATACGTAGCAGAAAGCCCTGTAATAAAAGCCGTCTTCTCTTGGTATTTAACTGCCATCTTAATCTGATGATAACCAGAATAAGCATACAGGAAGCACAAATGTTCACAAGCCGTCGTGGCATCTATGATCTGGTCAATATGGGGAAGAGCAAAAGGATCAGCCGGACAAGCCTTATTGAGGTCCGTATAATCCACACACATACACCAAGTGCCATTCTTCTTACGTACTAGCACCGGGTTAGCCAACCACTCAGGGTGAAAAACTTCAAAGATGAAGCCGGCCGCCAAGAGCCGGGCCACCTCTTCTCCAATAGCCTTAGGTCGCTCTTCATTAAATCGGCGAAGGAACTGTTTGACCAGCTTAAACTTAGGATCAATATTTAGGGTGTGCTCAACGAGTTCTCTTGGTACACCTGGCATGTCTGAAGTCTTCCATGCAAAGATGTCCAGATTCTCATGGATGAACTCGATGAGCATGCCTTCCTATTTCGGATCCATGTTAGCACTGATGGTGAACTGCTGAGATGAGTCGCCAGGGACGAAGTCAATCTGCTTGGTGTCATCAGCCGACTTAAACTTCAATAACTGGTCTTGTTCAGTGGTCGGCTTTTTCAAAGGGGTCAACATTATCTTTATAGAACTTAAGCTCCTCCGTGGCACAAGCCGACTCAGCATATGCAGCATCTCCTTCCTCACATTCCAACACAATTCTTCTATCTCCATGGACTATAATTGTGCCCTTACGGCCTGGCATTTTAAGATGGAGATAAACATAATAAGGCCACTCCATAAACTTGGCGTCAACCGGCCGCCCGAACAAGGCATGATAAGGGCTCTTGATTTTGACCACTTCAAACCACATTGTCTCTGCTCTGTAATCATAGTCATCACCAAACGCCACCTCCAGGGCAATCTTCCCTATGGGGTAAGCCGGCTTACCGGGGACCACACCATGAAAAATTGTAGAGGACGGTTTAAGCTCTTTATCCGTTAGATTCATTCTATGGAAAGTATCATAATAAAGGATATTGATGCTACTGCCACCGTCCATGATCACTTTAGTGAACTTGTAACCCCCAACCTGAGGGGTACCACCAATGGTAGTTGACCCGGATTCTCAACCCGGGGCGGGTGATCCTCTCTACTCCATGTGATCGGATGTTCTGACCACCGTAGATATTGAGGCGTCACCGACTCAATCGCACTGACCGCACGCTTATGGATCTTTTGATCTCGCTTGCAGAGGCTCGTGGTGAAAACATGGTACTGAGCACTGTTAAGCTTCTTTGGATTGCTCTGGTATCCCGACTGGTGTTGCTGGTTGCCCTGACAAGACTGTTCGTTATAACCACCTTGGTTGCCTTGTCCTTGATACCCAGAATTTGAGCAACCACCGCCAAAACCATGCCCCTATGGTCCGGAACCTGACCCGCCGGGCGGGCCATTATTATCACCATGATTCTGATTGAAGCCAGAATTCTTGTACTCTTTCATGATGAAACAATCTTTCCAAGCATGAGTTGATGGCTGACCGGGCAGACTATGCTTCGGGCAATGATCATTAAGCATGGCCTCCAAGTTAAACTTTGGTCCCCCAAACTACGGCTTACCCTTACGACGTTGATCCTTATGCTGGGCACTGGTGTTAGCCACAAAATCTGACCCGCCATCAGTCTGTTTATGCTTACTGCAGTTACCCTGATAATGACCATTATGCCCTGTCACATTCGGTTGCTGACCCTTACCATTGCCACTCTTCTTCCCCTTATTGGATTTTTCCTCATCAGATCCAGGGTCCTTAGTGTTGTCTAAGTCAGCATACGTGATGAGAGCCGCCATGAGCTCTCCCATGTCATTGAAGTGACCCTTAAGCCGCCCCAGCTTCTGCTTGAGAGGCGTGAAGTGACAATTCTTCTCCAAAATTAGAACAACAGAGCCGGCCGTGATGCTATCCAATGAGTGGATAATAGCTGAAACCCAGCGAACCCAATGATGGGCCGACTCATCCTCTTGCTGCACACAAGCGTCCAGATCGATAATCGACAGAGGCTACTTACATGTGTCTTTAAAATTCTAAATGAAGTGCGCCTTCAACTCAGCCCATGAATTGATGGAATTGACAGGTAGCCCTTTCAACTAGGTTCAAGCTGGTCCATCCAGCATCATGGTGAAGTACTTGGCACATATAGTATCGTTAAAATCTAACATCTCCATGGCCAGCTCATAGCTCTAACATCTAACATCTCCATGGCCAGACCGGTGGGTTATCTATCTTGCCAAAGTTTCATCCTCTGGTAACTCCCCCTGAGTCATATAAGCCAAGTAGGGAACTGTCCAATCAGGAATAGTATGGAGATCTGCCACCAACTGTGCCTCCGGGTCAGGAATAGGAAGACCCTCTTCTGATGGCAACTTGACTGAAGGATTATGCAATACATCAAGAAAAACATTAGGGGGCACTGGCTTACATTGAGAGCCAGGACGACTCAAAGCATTAGCCGACTCATTCTTCCTTTGATCAAGATGCTCCACCTGATAGACTTTGAAGTGACTCGCAATATTGTGAACCGCCGGACGATAAGCCGCCATGAGCGGGTCATTGGAATCCCAAGTGCCTGAAACTTGTTGAGCCACCAAATCTGAGACACCAAAGCACATGACTCGGCATAAGTTCATCTCCTTAGCCATCTGAAGTCCATGTAGCAGAGTCTCATATCCGTCCGCATTGTTAGTACAAGGAAACATCAACCTTAAAACATAACAAAATTTGTCACCTTGCGGGGAAGTAAAAATAACTCCAGCCCCCAAGCCTTCTAATTGCCGGGAACCATCAAAGTTAATAGTCCAATATATATCATCAGGCTTTTCCCCAGGCATCTGCAACTCGTCCAGTCATTGATGAAATCCACAAGAGCCAGAGATTTAATAGTTGTTCTTGGCACATACTTTAAACCATCGGGACCAAGCTCAATAGCCCGTTTAGCCACTCGGCCTGTAGCTTTTTTCTGAATAATCTCCCCTAAAGGGGCAGAACTAACAACAAAAATAGGATGGCCAAGAAAATAGTGCTTCAGCTTATGACTAGCCATGATTACCCCATATACTAGCTTTTGCCAATGTGGATAATGCTGCTTAGACTTAATTAATACCTCGCTAAAATAATAAGCTAGCCTCTAGACTAGGTACACCTTACCTGTGGAGAGACCCCCTCATAATTTTCCTACATTGGTCGTTTGATTCATAGGATGGAATGCTATAGGAATTTTTCCTATGAAATCATGTGTTCATTGGCAATCTAGCATCCACTCCAACTTTTGTTTCACTTCCTTTTTTCTTCTCGCATCAACACTGTGCTAATGCTATGGGATTCAAGTGGACATGCCACTCAAATCCTTTATTTTTCCTATTCCTGTGTTTTAAGAATCCTGCGAATGAAAGAAAAGAAACGGAGGGAGTACTTGCTCTAAATGATGTGTCATTGCAAGAGCCGCCTATATTATTAACAATGCTCTTAAAAGTTGGCACAACTTTGGCTATAGTACTGTACTAAAGGTGAGCAGGTGACCTTGCGCTTGGCTCTTCGCCTCTTCCAGAAGTCAAAGAATGATGATGGTACCACAGTATATACTTCTGACAATCTGACACCGAGTGAACTGCTGCACGTCCACCGCTTGTATAAAGCCCACTATTGTAAGTAAAAGCTTCTCGTATTTTCTGCGAGTTGATGGGACACATCAAAGTTATTTAGTACTCTATCCAAAAAGGGCCGACCATGTCCATGGCTACCATCCCATGCTTCGTCATTTACAATGCGTTTGGTTGAAGGTGTGGTATGAATGGGTTGGGACCGCCCAATTTTTTGGATGGGACCATTCATTTCATATGTTTGGCTGAATATAAGAGATGAGCTAGTTACTTAGGATGGGACCACCTGTCATGTTCACATGGTCATGCATGCAAAGGGTGGCCAGTTGATTCGACTGATTTCATTGGGTGGAATGGTTCAGCATCTTCGAGACATATTCTCTTTTTTTACTCAAACCGTTCAAGTGCTTTATAACCAAACATGTATATTTTTTGGACAATCCTAACCCTTCCATTGCCATCCTTGCAACCAAACGCACCGTGAGTACGTGCAGGATTCACGTGCCATCGAGGAGAAAAATATTGTGTAGTACGTGCCATCAAAGTGCACGACTCACTTACACACTTCCTATCTCCATTTTCTTGCATGACACATGTACCTTCATGCTAGATGCCCCGCATGTTGGCAAAAGGATGAACAAACCTCACGTCCAAAAAGGGAGTGGAAGAACATAGATTCCCGACGACCGAGAAGGAAGAAGGAACCTCGCGGTGGAGCGTCTGCACTCATAATATTTTATAGTATTCAGCGATATAAAATCAACCAAATCTCTCCACATTTAATAGAAAGAGTCTGAAACACATCATACATGGCCCACCTCACGCATTCACCATATTCCTCGGCCTCAGTGCGACACCTAGTTATAGTATATCTAGCAGCCTGTATCGCTTCTCGCTCCTCGTCCTTATAGCCTGCTGACTGTACCTTATTATACTTGCTCTTTGACCGAAGGGCCTCCCTAAGCAAGCATTAATTTCCTGGGCATGCTTCTTTCTACTCAATATTGTTTGCACTTTGAGCGTGTTGGCAACTCCATTGCTAGCTTGCTGGCTCATCTTTCAATGGACGCTGACACATTGCAGCACTCCTGCAAGGCCTAGAGGTTAATTTGAGAACAAGTACACACAGGTTAATTTGACAGACATGACTTATAAGTTGACAAAAGTCACATCACTTTTTTTGGAAACATGTCGTAAAGTAACTTGATAGACCTTCTTTCAAGCCAATTAACATGTGTTCAAAAAACAAAAAATATCAAAAAGTAACATGATAGATCTTTGATTAACATGTGTCCAAAAACAAAAAATGTCAAAAAATACAAAACAAAGACCTCGAGGTTAATTCAACTAATAGGATGGAGCACTATATAAATTTAAGCCAATTAAATGTTTACAGCAACCCATCCCATCAGTTAATTTAACATCGAGGCCACTTCCCATCCGGTCACCCATCTCATAACTACTCCAGCCTCAACATAGTTAACTTGGGAGTTTTGTTAGATGAGCTATCAGTAGGGAAGCTGGTCCTTGCTAATATAGGATGCCTCTTCACATCCTTTATGGCATACCCGGATGACCTCTTGTTGCCGCCCAATGGCCAGTGCCACATCCCCCGCGAATGTAGAAGCTTCCCTCCCTTGTATAGCTTCTTCTCGCATTTTCCTCTATTTTTTCCGCCTGCCCACCTATAGAACCGCCTCACGCCGACCAATTCCTCTCCAAACACCTAGGGAGGCAGTTGAACTGAACAAGTCTAGACTTTTTTCTAGTGGATTCATTGACGTGGCACCCGAAGGGTGTGATAGCTGACTTTGAAAAAATAATTGACTACCACATTGGCACAAATGAGCATGGGGCCCACTTGTCAGCATGCTGGATGGAGGAAGTAACACAAGAAAAAATGGAGCGTGGAAGGGTGCGAATCGATTCGCTCACGTGTGATGACCACTGGAGCAATCCACTTAGATTGTACGTAAACAAAGTCGTCCAAACACGGCCGGTTATACTGTGAGTAGGTGACCTTGCGCTTGGCTCTTCGCCTCTTCTGGAAGTTGAATAATGATGATGGTACTACAATATATATACTCCTGGATATCTGATACTGAATGAACTTCCAGACGTCCACCGCCTATATAAGCGCACTATCATAAAGCAAAAGCTTCTCCTCATCCTGCGAGCCACCCCGCGCGCGCGTGAGCGAGGGAGAGGTCGCAGTAAGCAAGCTTCTCCTCGTTTGCAAGTTGATGGGACACATCAAAGTAGTGTAGTCTCCAAAAAGGGTCGACCATGTCGATGGCTACCATCCCGTGCTCTATCAATCAGTGCGTGCATGATTCACGTTCCATTGAGAAAATAATGTTGTGTACGTGCCATCGAATAGAATAACTTAATTTATAAATAACGCGCCACCGCGTCATGGTCGACCTTTGATTCGTTCATGTGTGGTTCCCGAACAACTACTACACTCGCTAAATTATCACGTGGGCTGCCTTCTCGTACAGAAATGAGCTCACCATGTACCCATGCGTGAGTATTAGGGAAAGAGGCAAAGAGTACCTTCGTCGGTGCCTGCACCTCTTCTCTTCGTGCTCGCATTCCTTTTTTCGGGTGATTCGTGCATGTACTCCACCTACGTTCGTGACCGTTGGTGAGTCTCTCCTACTACTTAACTTCATTTTCTTGCATGACACGTGGACCTGGATGCTGGGTGTCCCATGTGTCGGCAAAACGAAGAATAACGCTTTCCGACGATCGAGAAAGAGCAAGGAACCTCGCGGTGGAGCGTCTGGACTCTTAATATTTTATATTCAATGATATAAAATCAATTGAATCTTCTCCACATCTAGTAGACCGGAAGAGTCTGAAACACGGTAGCCCAGTGTAGTTACATCATACATGGCCCACCTAACGCTATCACCATATTTCTTGGCTTTGATGCGACATCTAGCTCTAGTAATCTCCTCATCTCTCTCAAAGTGCGGTGGGCTGGCGATTTTGCCATCTATTGAGGTCGGTTAACTCACACTCGCTCCCACATGTTAGCGACATGCCAATAGCATTCTAAAAAATTACTGTACTCTATTGTTATGCCAAGAAGATGAAACGCTTTGACCGACGGACCAAGCGAGACAGGCGTGCCGTGCCGTGAGTGGGTCCAATTTCTCGTTTTGAACTTGTTTGGTGTAGTAGTAACACTTGGTTTTGCACCTTCATAGAATGATGCAAATCCATGCTAAAAAGGCGCTTTGCTTTCTGCTAGTCCCGTCAACCATTCTTGTTTTGTGCATTAAATTGTTAAGTTCCATGATTAAGATATAATTGACCAATGCATGTAAAATGTTCTTGTTTATTGTAGTACTCCTCATGCATGCATGTGTTGCGATTAGTACTACTCCCTTCATACATACGTATATATAGGGCCTAATGTATTATTCGAGGTTGCCTTTGACTATTGATAAGATTTTATATAATCTGAAAATTATATCATTCAAAGATCTTTCAACATACGAAATTGACGGTATGCTTTGAGCAACTTGCATGTCCTATATACTGCTTGAACATGTGGTCAAAGTTAGTCTTGAAAAACGCATTAGGCTCTATATACATGGACGGATGGAGTACATGATACTACTAGAAAACGCTCACCATCTAGTAGTTCAATGGTTGGTTCCGATCTTGAATTGAGTAGTGCTAGTACACTTGATGTTGTGCTGCTATCGTCCAATATTCGCGTGTGGTGGTTTCTAGAATTAAAAAAGGAGGTAGTCTTACTGTGGGAAAGGTGAAGTGATGGTTGCTTCATCCGAGCAACTTATTACTCTAGGAATATTGGAGTACCAGCGGATTCAAAGAAGAGTGAAATGATGGTTGCTTCGTTTGAGCAACTTACTGTGGCGAAGGTGGGGCTCTGTGATTTGACTACTCACTAGTCATTATTACTGCAGCACAACGACCGAGGTGAATCTCCCCTGCGGTTGTGCATTCAATATTGTTGCATGGCAAGTGGAGACGGATAAAGGATATCCCGCATGTCAGCAAAACAAAGTTGAATGGTTTCTGGCATTGCTATCAATCTTTTAGGATTTGTTTATATGTACGCATAATTTTCTTGCATAATGAAATTGTACTGTAATGCTACGAAGGTTTCAACTTTGGTTCTGCAAAGTAAGGTTTGAACTTAGGATCCATGTGTCCTCTTAACTCAAGGTTGTCTCGTTACAACATTCCATCAAATACAAATCAAACTACCATGGCTGCTAATGCATCTCAATGATTCCCATATCAGCGCCAATATTCACATCACAACTGAAGGCAAAGTTGTGAGAAGGTGTACAAATAAAGAAAAATATATAATTGATCGATGATGTTCGTAGGCATGGCTCCTTTTCCTGGACATGGTGTTCATTAGTTGGCAGCTAGTTTCATGCAGCTCTGCGGCCAACAAAAAGGTATATGGAGGACATCACAATCTGATCATTTTGTGTAATTCCACTAAAATCGAGTCGATCATCCCTGTTTGCAAAGATGTTCAGTCAGTGTGATTACAATAGTAGTGGAACTAGATGATGAAACATAACACACACAAATAGAAGTCGAGCACCTCTTCAATCTCTGTTTAAGACTAACTACTTGTTGGATGAGGAGGATAGCAAAACCAATCTCCCTTTCTGCAGTCCACAAAAATGTAAAAACGTTGCCCCTGTGACATTTTGGTGGAACTGCACAAAACATGCTTAAGAAAAACGTGATTTCTGCAGTTCTCCAAAAGGTTGCAATAGCATCGAGGTGAAATGGATAGCCCTATTTGCAAAAAGAGGTAGAAAGGAAACAATTACTGTCCAACAATAATTGAAGACACATACGCGGACAAAAAATAAGCATATTCCATGTCATAAGGGAAAGATAGCAGCATGGTGGTTTATCAAAAATGGTGTGAGGACGAGATTGCAAGATGGAAAGTACGCTGGCCAAGATACATTTTAAGCAAGAACTAAAGAAGATCCACATGCAGGATTGTCCACATGCATCAACGTGGGAAGATGGGCAGTGGAGCAAGGCCGGAGTAAGCTATACTTGGGGGTCAACAAGATGTAACTAGGACGGCGCCGGCGGTCGGGATCTACCCATATGATACGTCTCCGTCGTATCTACTTTTCCAAACACTTTTGCCCTTGTTTTGGACTCTAACTTGCACGATTTGAATGGAACTAACCCGGACTGACACTGTTTTCAGCAGAATTGCCTTGGTGTTATTTTTGTGCAGAAATAAAAGTTTTCGGAATGACCTGAAAATCAACAAAGATTATTTTTGGAATATATAAAAATACTAGAAGAAGAATCCACGTCAGGGGGCCCACACCCTGTCCACGAGGGTGGGGGCGCGCCTACCCCCTGGGCGCGCCCCCTGCCTCGTGGGCCCCCTGACGCTCCACCGACCTCAACTCCAACTCCATATATTCATGTTCGAGGAGAAAAAAAATCAAAGAGAAGGATTCATCACGTTTTATGATATGGAGCTGCCGCCAAGCCCTAAACTCTCTCGGGAGGGCTGATCTCGAGTCCGTTCGGGGCTCCGGAGAGGGGAATCCGTCACCATCGTCATCATCAACCTTCATCCATCACCATTTTCATGATGCTCACCACCGTGCATGAGTAATTCCATCGTAGGCTTGCTGGACGGTGATGGGTTGGATGAGATTTATCATGTAATCCAGCTAGTTTTATTAGGGTTTGAAACCTAGTATCCACTATGTTCTGAGATTGATGTTGCTATGACTTTGCTATGCTTAATGCTTGTCACTAGGGCCCGAGTGCCACGATTTCAGATCTGAGCCTATTATGTTTTCATGAATATATGTGAGTTCGTGATCCTATCTTGCAAGTCTATAGTCACCTATTATGTGTTATGATCCGTTAACCACGAAGTGACAATAATCAGGACACTTACCGGTGATGACCGTAGTTTGAGGAGTTCACGTATTCACTATGTCTTAATGCTTTGGTCCGGTACTCTATTACAAGGAGGACTTAATATCCCTTAGTTTCCAATAGGACCCTGCTGCCACTGGAGGGTAGCACAAAAGATGTCATGCAAGTTCTTTTCCATAAGCATGTATGACTATATTCGGAATACATGCCTACATTTCATTGATGAACTGGAGCTAGTTCTGTGTCACCCTATATTATAATTGTTGCATGATCGATCAGATCCGGCATAATTCTCCATCACAGATCCATTGCCTACGAGGTTTTCATATATTGTTCTTCGCTTATTTACTTTTCCATTGCTACTGTTACAATCACTACAAAACCCAAAAATATTACTTTTGCTACCGCTACTTTTTGCCACCGTTACCACTACTATCATATTACTTTGCTACTAAATACCTTGCTGCAGATATTAAGTTTCCAGGTGTGGTTGAATTGACAACTTAGTTGCTAATACTTGAGAATATTCTTTGGCTCCCCTTGTGTCAAATCAATAAATTTGGGTTGAATACTCTACCCTCGAAAACTGTTGTGATCCCCTATACTTGTGGGTTATCAATACCATTTTCTGGTGCCGTTACCGGGGAGCATTGCTCTATTCTTTGAGTCACTTGGGATTTATATCTACTTATCATTATGAAGAACTTGAAAGATCAAAGAACCAAGATTTTTCCCTGAACTACAAGGGGAGGTAAGGAATTATCATCTAGCTCTGCACTTGATTCACCTTCTTTTTTGAGTAAACTTGCGACACCTACACATGCTATTAATTCCGATAGGTCGCATGTTATAGATGATGCCACTTCTGCTTTGCATGATACTTATGATGAAACTACTTATATGCTTGATACTACTATGCCACTTGGTGAATTTCTTGATGAACAACTTGCTAGGGCTAGAGAGTGTGAAATTATTGAAACTGATAATATTGATGAAAGTGATGATGAAGATTCTCCCCCTAGATATTAATTGCCTATTGTGCCTGAGGGTTATGTTATGGATGAAGAAACTGCTAGAGACTTTCTTGCCTGCAATGATAGAAGTGATCTTAAGAAACTATTAGCTAAGCTGAAACAAAAATCTCTGAATGCTAGAATGAAATATGATCCTGCTTATGCTACTTCACCTATCTTTATTACTGATAAGGATTATGATTTCTCAATTGATCCTGATATAATTACTTTGGCTGAATCTGATCCTTTCTATGGCTATGAATCTAAAACTGTTGTGGCACATCTTACTAAATTAAATGATATAGCTACCTTGTTCACTAATGATGAGCAAACTCGCTACTACTGTAGCCTTAAATTATTTCCGTTCTCATTAAAGGGTGATGCTAAGATATGGTTTAATTTTCTTGATCCTGGTTGTGTGTGTAGTCCCCAGGATATGATTTACTACTTCTCTGCTAAATATTTCCCTTATCACAAGAAACAAGCTGCTTTAAGGGAAATATATAATTTTGTGCAAATTGAAGAAGAGAGTCTCCCACAAGCTTGGGGGAGGCTTCTCCAATTACTTAATGCTTTGACTAATCATCCCCTCAAGAAAAATGAAATACTTGATATCTTTTATAATGGACTAACCGATGCTTCCAGAGACCACCTGGATAGTTGTGCTAGTTGTGTTTTCAGGGAAAGAACTGTTGATCAAGCTGAAATTCTATTTAATAATATATTGACCAATGAAAATAATTGGACACTTCCTGAACCAACTCCTAAGCCAACTCCGAAGAAAAGGGGTATTCTATTTCTCAGTCCTGAAGATATGCAAGAGGCAAAGAAACCTATGAAAGAAAAAGGTATAAAAGCTGAAGATGTTAAGAAGTTACCACCTATTTAAGAAATACATGGTCTTAATTCATCACCTATTGAAGAAACACACGGTCTCGAGAACCTGACATAGGTAGTAAAGGTAAATTCCCTCCTGCTAAGTTTGCTAGCCAATGTTTGGATGAATTTGATAACTTTATGGTTAAGCAAGAAGATTTTAATGCTTATTTTGGTAGACAACTGAAACGCAATGCTTATATGATCGAACACTTGAGTGATTATATGGCTAGTGTTAAAGGTGAACTTAAACTTATTAGTAAACATGCTTCTATGGTTACCACTCAATTAGAACAAGTACTTAAAGCTCCGAATGATTTTCTCAATGAATTAAACAATAAGAAAAATGATAATGTTGTTAGAGTTACGACTAGAGGTGGTAAAATGACTCGGGAACCTTTGTATCCTGAGGGCCATCCCAGGAGAATTGAGCAAGATTCTCAGAGAACTAATGTTGATGCACCTAGTCCTTCTAAAAGGAAGAGAAAGAACAATGATAGGACTTTGCATGCTTCTAGTGAACCTATTGTTAACACACCTGAGAATCCCAATGATATTTCTATTTATGATGCTGAAACACAATCTGGTAATGAACATGAACCAAGTAATAATGTTAATGATGATGTTCATGTTGATGCTCAACCTAGCAATAATAATGATTTAGAAATTGAACCTGCTGTTGATCTTGATAACCCACAATCAAAGAATCAACGTTATGATAAGAGAGACTTTGTTGCTAGGAAGCACGGCAAAGAAAGAGAACCATGGGTTCAGAAACCCATGCCTTTTCCTCCTAAATAATCCAAGAAAAAGGATGATGAGGATTTTGAGCGCTTTGCTGAAATGATTAGACCTATCTTTTTTGCGTATGCGTTTTACTGATATGCTTAAAATGAATCCTTATGCTAAATATATGAAAGATATTGTTACAAATAAGAGAAAGATACCGGAAGCTGAAATTTCCACCATGCTTGCTAATTATACTTTTAAGGGTGGAATACCAAAGAAACTTGGAGATCCAGGAGTACCAACTATACCATGCTCCATTAAAAGAAACTATGTTAAAACTGCTTTATGTGATCTTGGAGCCGGTGTTAGTGTTATGCCTCTCTCTTTATATTGTAGACTTGATTTGAATAAGTTGACAGCTACTGAAATATCTTTGCAAATGGCTGACAAATCAACTGCTATACCTGTCGGTATTTGTGAGGATGTGCCTGTTGTGGTTGCAAACGTTACTATTTTAACAGACTTTGTTATTCTTGATATTCCCGAGGACGATAGTATGTCTATTATTCTCGGAAGACCCTTTTTGAATAATGTAGGGGCTGTTATTGGTTGCACTAAAGGCAATGTCACTTTTCATGTTAATGGTAATGAGCATACGGGACACTTTCCGAGGAAACAACCTCAAGTCCATAGTATTAATTCTATTGGAAAAATTTCAACAATCACTATTGGAGGCTTTGAATTTCCTCTTCCTACTGTCAAGAAGAAATATGGTATTCTTATTGTTGGGGAGATGAATATCCCGGTTGAGGTAACCTAGTGTTATTCGAAATTTCTCCGGTTCCATGTTATTCAGAATGTGTTTGTTAACAAGACTTGATCAACCTTGTTAGTGGATTCCTTTTGATGAGCATGAGATGGATGAATTTAGAAAACACAACTCTCTGTACCCTCTTTTTACTTTCTGTTATTTATATTAATAAAGAAAAAATAGTATTTTCTGTCTGTTTTCTCAATTATCCATGCAATAAAAAATACCCCAAAAATAAAAGTTCTCCAAATGCCCTGAAAATTAAATATGATTTTTTCTAGAATATTTGAGAATATCTGGCACTGAGAACACACCGGGGGGAGCAAGCACCTGGCCACGAGGGTCCAGGGCGTGCCCCCTGCCTCATGGGCCCATGGTGGCTCCCCTCCACTTATTCCAACCACCATACACTCCTTCTTCCTCCCAAAAAAATCACCAACCAGCTCAAGCACGAGTTCTAGCTCATCTTGCTACCATTTTTGACCTCCTAGCTCAAAGCTCCATTCACAAAACTGCTTTGGGGATTTTTCTTTGGTATGTGACTCCTCCAATGGTCCAATTAGTTTTTGTTCTAATGCTTTATTCATTGCAAATATTTGCTGCTTAGGTGACCCTGTTCTTGAGCTTGCATGTCAAATTTACATTGTCAAAAGTAGTTTTAATGCATGATATTGCCTCTAGGCACTTGTAGGAGTAGTTGCTATCAATATTGTTGAGTTTGGTTCACTTTTATTTTGAGTTACTAAAATTTTTAGAAATTTTTCAGAGGAAGAAATATGTTTAGGAAAATATACCAGGGTGGTTCTTCAAGGAAGCAAGGACCCAGACCCGCAATACGTGATGCAGACGATGAACCACCGAGGGACGCTCAAGTGGGCCTTGTGAATGGCCGTCAGAGGATTTCATGGTCCAAGCAATAATTAAAGAGGAATTTGATGCATATGTGCGTAATGCTGATCTGGAGAGCTTCGAGGCAGATAAGTGCCGGCAATACCTCTATTTAACTGATTCATTTGTGAGAAGGTTTAAATTTTCATCCTCGCGCAATTCACAAACTGTCATGTTTGATATTTATGATAAATCTTATACCATGGATTTAGAGGATTTTAATACTATTTGCAAACTCCCACAATGGGGTAGTGCTAGTGAACCTAGCAAATCTGAGCTTAGAGATTTTCTTGCTAGTATTACAGTGGGGGAATCTAGAGATGTAACACAAGCCACCATAGGGAGCATTCATTTTCCTGCTATACATTATTTTGCTCTCTTCATAGGAAGGTGCATAAACGGTAAAGATGAAGCATGTCACATGTGTGTACCTGATCTTAGCGTTCTCAGGAGCGCTGTTTTAGGAGATAAACAATACAACTTGGGGGCTATTGTTGCACGTAGGTTGCATAATAATCGTATTCATGGAGATTTCTTTCGTAGAATTTATGCAACTCATATAGCTAACTTTCTTGAGATACCCATACGCGGAGATGATATTGAGTTGCCTCCTTATCTAGATTATGATGCTATGGTTCGTCATCAGTTTGTTGAGAGGAACGACCAGTCCCTCCAGTACCGACTAATCTTTGACAGACGACGCACCTATCACGTGACTCTCCCTACTCCCTCTTTCTTTGACTTTCAGGCAAAGGGGAGATATGTTATAACTAGGGAGGAGGCGAACGAGTATAAGAGGAGGACGGGGATAGCTCGCCTCCAAGCGGCAGCTCATGAGGCAATAGCTGTTGCATCTCAATACAACCCCAACTATAACTTTGGATACCCGCCAGGCCAGCCGTGGCCATAGACCAACTTAGGCCAAAAGCCTAAGCTTGGGGGAGTACGTATTTCTCACCGAAATTACATTCATGTTCACACACTCATGCTAGTTGTCGGTGCTCATACTTTTTCATTGTAATATCCATGATAGTTTATTTCCTTTTTAGCTTTCTTCTTGCCTTAATAAACCTTAAGAAAAATATTAAAAAATTAGTTGTAGCTTTTAGTTAGTTTACTTTCCATGCCTATAGTAGTAGTAATTAAAAAGAAAACCCAAGAAGATTTCTCGTTCTACTTTTGCTTGTTGGGAGCTTTCCAGTGTAAACAGTTATGTTTCTTTTCTTTGGTGGTCGAGAGGAGAAGGTCATAATGAAAATGTTGAGTGGCTCTCTTATGCATTATTGTTGATCTAACAAAGAACCCATATTACCTTGTCTTCTCTCTTGAATTGAATGCTTGCAGATTCCAGCTTAGTCCAATGCACGTGCACTATTATTGTTATCCACACTATTCGGTCGTGCAAGTGAAAGGCAATAATGATGATTATATGATGAACTTATTGAGATAAGAAAAGATGGTATGAACTCGACCTCTCTTGTTTTTGTAAATATGATTAGTTCATCGTTGCCGATTTAGCCTATTATGAAAGAAACATGTTTGCAATGACAATTAGAGATTGTAGTTGCTTGACTTGGCACATGTTCACGCATGTAGTTGAAACAAAATCAACATAGCCTCTACGATATTTATGTTCATGGTGAATTATATCCTACTCATGCTTGCATTCGGTGTTGATTAATTTTAATGCATGCTCATGACTGTTGTCGCTCTCTAGCTGGTCGCTTTCCAGTCTTTTTCTAGCCTTCACTTGTACTAAGCGGGAATACTGCTTGTGCATCCAACACCATAAACCTCAAAGTTGTTCCATATGAGTCCACCTTACCTACCTATATACGTTATCTACCTGCCGTTCCAAGTAAATTTGTATGTGCCAAACTCTAAACCTTATAAACATTCTGTTTTGTATGCTCAAATAGCTCATGTATCAACTAGGGTTGTCTGTATCTTCCATGCTAGGCGGGTTATTCTCAAGAGGAGTGGACTCCGCTCCTCACTCACGAGAAAATGGCTGGTCACCGAGATGCCCAGTCCCATGCTTTAAGCAAATCAAATCAAAATAATTGCAAACAAAACTCCCCCGGGACTCTTGTTAGTTGGAGGCACTCGTTGTTTCGAGCAAGCCATGGATTGATGCCTGTTGGTGGAGGGGGAGTATAAACTTTACCATTCTGTTTGGGAACCGCCTATAATGTGTGTAGCATGGAAGATATCGAGATCTCTTGGTTGTTATGTTGACAATGAAAGTATACCGCTCAAAATATTATTCATATCTATTTCAAAACTGAGCTCTGGCACCTCTACAAATCCCTGCTTCCCTCTGCGAAGGGCCTATCTATTTACTTTTATGTTGAGTCATCATCCTCTTATTAAAAAGCACCATTTGGAGAGCACCGTTGTCGTTTCCATCCATTATTGTTAGTTTACATTGAGTATGACTTGACTAGATCTCTTTTACAATGAATTACAATGTCTAGTCAGTCCTTGATCTTTAAAGGTGCTCTGCATTTATGTTTTGCGGTCTCAGAAAGGGCTAGCGAGATACCATCTTGTTATATCATATTATGATTGTTTTGAGAAAGTGTTGTCATCCGAGATTTATTATTATTGCTCGCTAGTTGATTGTGCCATTGATATGAGTAAACATGAGACCTAAATGTTATTGCGAATGTGGTTAGTTCATAATCTTTGCTGAAAACCTGAATGCTGGCTTTACATATTTACAACAACAAGAGAAAACATAGTTTGTAAAAGTTTTTCTTTATCACTTTCGGTTTATCAACTAAATTGCTTGAGGACAAGCAAAGGTTTAAGCTTGGGGGAGTTGATACGTCTCCATCGTATCTACTTTTCCAAACACTTTTGCCCTTGTTTTGGACTCTAACTTGCATGATTTGAGTGGAACTAACCTGGACTGACGCTATTTTCAGCAGAATTGCCATGTTGTTATTTTTGTGCAGAAATAAAAGTTCTCGGAATGAGCTAAAAATCAATGGAGATTATTTTTGGAATATATAAAAAATACTGGAAGAAGAATCCATGTCAGGGGGCCCTCACCCTATCCACGAGGGTGGGGCACGCCTACCCCCTGGGCACGCCCCCCTGCCTCGTGGGCCCCCTGGTGCTCCATCGACCTCAACTCCAACTCCAGATATTCACGTTCGGGGAGAAAAAAATCAGAGAGAAGGATTCATTGTGTTTTATGATATGGAGCCGCCGCCAAACCCCAATCTCTCTCGGGGGGGGGCTGATCTGGAGTCCGTTCAGGGCTCCGGAGAGGAGAATCCGTTGCCATCGTCATCATCAACCTTCCTCCATCACCAATTTCATGACGCTCACCGCCGTGCGTGAGTAATTCCATCGTAGGCTAGCTGGACGGTGATGGGTTGGATGAGATTTATCATGTAATTGAGTTAGTTTTGTAGTTTCAGGAGTTCATGTATTCACTATCTGTTAATGCTTTGGTCCGGTACTGTATTAAAAGGAGGCCTTAATATCCCTTAGTTTCCAATAGGACCCCGCTGCCACGGGAGGGTAGAACAAAAGATGTCATTCAAGTTATTTTCCATAAGCACGTATGACTATTCGGAATACATGCCTACATTACATTGATGAAATGGAGCTAGTTCTATGTCACCCTATGTTATAATTGTTGCATGATCGATCGCATCCGGCATAATTCTCCATCACCGATCCATTTCCTACGAGCTTTTCATATATTGTTCTTCGCTTATTTACTTTTCCGCTGCTACTGTTACAATCACTACAAAACCCAAAAATATTACTTTTGCTACCGTTACTTTTTACCACTACTATCATATTACTTTGCTACTAAATACCTTGTTGCAGATATTAAGTTTCTAGGTGTGGTTGAATTGACAACTCAGCTGTTAATACTTGAGAATATTCTTTGGCTCCCCTTGTGTCGAATCAATAAATTGGGTTGAATGCTTTACCCTCGAAAATGGTTGCGATCCCCTATACTTGTGGTTTATCACCATACCACAGCAGCGAGCAAGTGGCGAAGGCCCTACCACGCGGAGCTTGGTCAGAGAGAATGGCGGGTACCGCATATCGAGACGTGCTGCCTTGACATCGTCGAATGGAGAAATTATGCACATCCTCCCTTTCCGCCGGCGGACAGGATGCGGCCGTATCAGTGACCAACAGTGAGAGAGCGAGGCACCGCCGCCTTGTGTAAGATAGTGTGAAGAGAGACATACCCCGGCAGGCAGGCTCCATTGTATATAGTGGAGCGGATTTCTTTTTCTCGATGACAATCGTTTTATATTCTGTACGTGCCATTGAGGAATATAACTTTAATGAAAACTAACGCGTCAAGTCAAGCTTTGTTGCGTGTATGCATAGTACATGACCCTCCTTCAAGTAAACAACTGCTACGTGTGTCAAATTATCACGTGTGCTGCCTTTTCATACGGAAATAAGCTCCAACATGTACCCGCATAGGTGTGGCCGGGAACGAGACCTGAGTACATGCGTCGTGCGTGCACCTCTTCTCTATGTGCAGGTACCCCACGTACGTGGGTGTGTGTGAGAGAGATGGTATGTGTGAAGTAACATATGCAATGTGTGTGAAACAGAGGCCTGGATATATCATATATAGAGGGGGCGATCCATGAGAAGAGAGTGGAGGGATCATCGGTGTGAGATATCGATTGAATCAAAGAGAGGGATTAAGTGTGTGGTGCGCGATCAATAAACAGTGTCATCGAATTTGTGTGTGCCAACACAAAGATATAGGGCGGCAGGCCGGCCTACTGGAATGCAAGAGGGGAGAGGTGCAGCTTGTATCTGTGGCATGGATACCTACCTGATGTGGAGCATCCTACAATCATCCCCATGTACACTACGTCTACTCTCCAAGACCCAAGAGAACATAAGAGGGGACCTCAAGTATATGCCATTGGAGACAAGGTGAACTCGCTCCCCTATGAATCGTCACTTTCCACATGCGAGACATGGCTACTAGCTCAAACATATGTGCTATGCATGACCAGGAACCCAGAGGAAGGCCATGGTACAACCAGGAGCGTTGGAAAAGACGGCGAGGACACCAATGCGAGGAACAAGAGAAAGGGCTGACAGAAAGTCAAAGCCACCGGGTGACCGGTCCATACCAGACGTCAGACGCCTGGAGGCTCAGCCAGCCAGGACAATTACAGCAAAGGCCAAGTGTACAGCGATCGGACGACCGCCCGACACCGAACGTCTGGCACTCATCATCCACTGGACGACCGACGCCGACCGGAAATCCGGTGCCACCTATCCCGAGCCAAAATACCGGACGTCCGACAAGTACCAGACGACCGGACCCTCGTGAGCCACCAGACGTCCGGTACCTGTCGGACGACCGACGCATGTCTGTTTACAGTGTAACGGGCCCGAGGCCCATGTACCCCTTCACCCCTCGCTTACCCCTTTGTGGCCCTAGACTATATATACTCCTCCACCTCCTCCATTTTAGTGTTAGCGTTGTGTTAGCTCATATGTGAGATAGAGCTTCGCTCATCCATCTGGATCTACTCCATCGCGAGGGACCATCACCTCTTCGTAGAAGATCCACTTGGATTCAAGACCCCTAATGGGAAGACCTGAAGACCTCCTCTCGGAGAAGAACCGGTTCCTATGTATCATCCTTTGTTGGATTTGGATCGTGTATCTCTTTGTGTTCCGAGGATCTAGCATGTGTGTGACCTAGTCTCGTTGGTTTGAGTGATTCTCCTGTGTTTCCTTTCGTGTTTTCCCCGTGTATTCTTCGCGTTCATCGTGTGATCCGCTCCTTTCGTGAAATATCAGCCGTATAGGGTTCCACCCTACATCATCTTGGATCAGAGCAAGGTTGATCACGAATTTGGAGCCCCCATCCCTATTTTCTAAACTTCTTTTGCTTGATTTCGTCCTAAATTTTGAAAATTCCCCACCAAAAATAGCCCCAATTTTTTTTGTGATTTGTTGGTTTGATGATGTTTTGTTGATTTTGATCCATGGATTTGCTTGGTTTCGAGTGGATTTAGCATTTCCACAAGTTTCCCCACTCTCCATCCACGAAATCTCCTCAATTTTGACCCCAAAATCCCCAAATTCCGCCCAAAATCGCGTCCCGGAGCTCAAATCCCACGTTGACCCCGACCCACCGGACGTCCGACCTTCACCAGACGACAGTAACCCTAAACCCGAGCTAAAACAGCGGATTTCCGAGCCCGACCGGACGTCCGACGATCGGACATCCGTCCATTACTGGACGTCCGACACCTGTAGATATCAACTTCGGTTGATTTTTGTTTCGGCCGTAACTAATTCGTCTGAACTCTGATTTTGACGTTATTTAGCTTGTTTTGAAGCTATTGACATCCCCCATCCCACAAAAATACTTCCAACATCATTTGACTCCATAAATTTTTGGAACTTTGGCATCTTTGCCTAGGGCTTCCACCACATCATCCGCTACACCACCACTGACTTCCGCAACCTAACCCATTGTGATCCATATAGCATTAGTGGTTGTTTGAGTAGTGATTAAAGTCTCCTCTGGTGTTTCGGCTACTTAGGGATGGTTGCTTCTTCATCAACCACCACCACCACTTCCGTATAGGCTTACCCACCATACAATTCCTCCACCCCAACTTAACCCAATTTTGTTTGAGTTGTGAGTTGTGTCTCCTAAGGTGTTTTGGCTACTTAGGGACAATGAACTTCAACTTCGACTCACATAACCCAATAACCCTACACTTCCGCAATCCCATTGAACTTCCAACACCACCACCGCATAACCATCATTGTATTTCCGCAATCCCATTGAACTTCCAACACCACCACCGCATTCCGCTACCACCATTTGACATTTACCTTGGAGATTTTGAGTTCGTGATTTTTCCGTTTCCTAAGGTGTTTTAGCTAATTAGGAATAGTTCGACATCGAGAACACCACCACTCATCATCGCCACAATGTCGTCATCGACTTTGACCACTTAACCGTCATCCGTCCATTGCGTACAAACGAGAAACCTTTGACGGTAACCTCGATGACGTCATTGTACATTCTTGCCATTGCATTGATAACCCCTAGCCCATTTTGCGTCACTTGCCTGTCGAGACTAGCCATTTGAGTATTGCCGGCAACGTTACTTGTGCACATTAGTGATCTACACCATCCATTGCATACATACCATATCATATTGGTATCATATCATCTCGTGTGCCTCAACTTTGTTCCCGCATATACACAATTGCTATCTTGGTTTGTGCATTGTGCAAAAGTGGCCATACAAAAAAGCTTTTAAGCAAAAGAGAAACAAAAGAGCTTGTAAGCAATAGTGATAGCATCATACCACATTGCATATAAGATTGTCATATCCGATCATCTTGGATCATAACACCGGGAACCATATATACATAACATACTTGGGATAGAAGTTGATACATTTTGCATATCATAGGTTGTGCACAAGTGTCGTATCTGCCTATAGATCAATCGTGCTAGCGTCTCTCTTGAGTTGTGCAACATGAGCGTTTTCCGTGGATTCCACATTTTGTGCTCATTCCTTGGTTGCACGACCCCATTTATCTATCTGTGTCTGTGTTTCCGTGTGGCATTCATTTCTATTGGTCTACTTGTTTCACTTGCAAATTTGTGAATCTCTTTCAACATTATTGACTCTTGCTAACATTTTGCATTAATTTTTTTGTGCCACTATCCTCACCGAGCTCCACCATAAGCCTTACTTGTGTAGGTGTGAGAAATTGACGAGATCGGTACCAATTGTGCTATTTCCTTGTTACATCATTGATCCATTTTAACATAGGTCAAGGTACATTTGGTATAGTTCTCTCCTTTCTTCGACTCATATTTTCTTGAGTCTTGTGATGGATAGGAAAGGCAGTTCATCTCCGGTCTTCGACAACAACAAAGGCGCGAACAACTACATCACCAAAACGTCCATCTTCGGACTACACCGACAAATGTAAGGAGCACAATCTACCTTGCGAGAGCGCCTCGACAACCTCTCCATCGACATACGACACTCTGAATAAAGGAAAAGGGATTACATCGACACCAAGTTGGACGAGCTAAAGGATCAACTACGAGGCATGGTGGCCGACTACAAGTCTTCTTCCCCTTCATCATCCTCAAGGTGACGGCGAGCAAGTCGATAATCTTCGGAGCACCCATGCGATGCAAGCGCAAGTTGTCCACGTCCACATCTACATGGAAACCATCATCACAATCATGATCCACATTGTCATGAAGGGCAAGTCACCTCCAAGCATCATGTGCACGACGATGACGAACGACATCTACTATGAGCTCAAGCACGACAACGACATCATCAACATGAAGATGCTCGACAAGCGCAAACCTACAAGTCCCAACAAGCCCTACTTCACGCCAAGGCCAAGCTTCATGAGCAAAAGAGAAGACCGCGAGACGACCACAACCAAGACGACACTATGGCTACAACAACCACTTCGGCATCTTCACCAAGTGCTATCAAGGAATCTTCGCCTTTGGATGTGCGACATCTTCGCCTTCTTCCCGTGAGTTCGCCTACATTGACATCTTCAACAACGAGGCGACCACCTACGAGCGAGGGAAACACTTCCATCTTCGGAAGCCCCTCAAGGAAGATGGCCGATCATGGGAATTTCCCTTCGGTCATGGAGACGAGCTATGAGGTGCCACATCATATGGGCCTCCTACAACAAGATGGCGACAAGAAGGTTGAGCATGGGACTATCCCTTCAACCAAGGCGGCGATAGGAGTTGAGCATGGATACATTTGCACCTACATCCCCCCGACACCCACATATGATGAGATGCCCCAATTGCCATGTGAGGAGAGTCACCACCCCACGAGTGCCATGAGTGACTCCACCATATATGACATTGAGTGCATTTCCTACGAGAGGATGAGTGTGACCACCACTAGCCCCACACTTGAGAGCATGGCACACATCCCATGTGAGGTTGAGAGCCATTTGAGTGACTCCACCAACCATGCAAGTGAGAGCATCCAAGAGGGAGTGAGTGAGCCACAACACTTAGTGAGTGAGGTAGTTGACACGTCATGTGAGGCCACTATGATTTGTAATGACTTAACCTCTACTCTGAGTGTGTTTTCTTCTTTGGTGCTAGGTATCCTACATGATGACATGCCTATCCTCGACGAGTCCATACCTCCAATGGAGACGGCAATTGCCATGGTGGAAGAAGATGGACCCCCCAACATGGTTCCATCAAGATGAAGATGACCACGACTTGGTCTTTGACACCTCACCTACAACACATGAGCAATGCTCTAAAGGTAACATAGGTTATGGTGCTTCTCTTGTCCCACTAGTGGACTATCTTGCAAATGATTGCTTGCATGATGATGATCACCTTATGGATTCATCGCATACTATGTCATGTTTCGATATGCCACCCATTTATGATTAATATGATGATGAGCATGTTGAATTGCCTAGTTGTGATGCTGCCCTCCATAGGATATCATGTGAAAATTCTATTGGTCACATCATGTTTGATATTCCTTTAAACTTGTCATATGCTATGAGTGAGATCTCCCATATTGCATCATTTCAATCTCAACATAGTAGCTATGCATGCCCCATTAAAATAAATCCCATTTGCTCTTATGGCATAGATGACGAGATGATGGTCATTGGCTTTTGTTTTTCATGTGATGATATTGCCATGCTTCCTTTACATGATTTGCACAATTCATCTACTCTGCCATGCCATGATCACAATGTTCCAAATATGCTTTGTTTTGGATGTTGTCAATATTCTCCATGTGATGTTTCCAGTAATGCTCGTGAGGAGACCCTCATAGTTTCCTCATCCATATTAGGAGATTTTGATGCATTCCATACTTTGCATGATTCCCATAATTACGTGCACCATATGCATTCCATGAATAACAATGCTCTACATATTTCTCATGATGCATTACACAATTTGAGTCTCCATTATGCTATACATAACAACAAACCTATCATGATGGATGACATGTTTATATATCACGCATCTCATTTATTTGAGCATTGGATATTTTGTGCTAAACAACACAAATACCTGCGCATCATGATGGATGATGTGTACATATACCACGCACACACAAATTTTCCTTTGCCTTTGTTTTGTGTAGGTACTCACGTATACTCGTTAACCTCTCAATCCCTTGAGTTGATGAAACGAGCTCTTGAGAGCAACGAAGTTTTGGGATCCCGTGGACTACCACTACCACCGTTCCATTCGTGCAAGAACTACACGCATATATTTTACTTGTCTCTCACTCGGCTATGGGCTATGCATCACTTGTTACTTTATGCTCATTGTGGCGTGTTTACTTTGCATGACACACCTCTTTCTATGATTTTGCCATGCAATTGTGACCCTTGCGTGCATTTACCTATGATTCACCATTATACTACTACTACTATGTGTATTTGCATGCTTGGTGGAGATACTTGTTACTATTGCCATGTTCTATAGATGCTCCATTCTATTGTTGCTTCATGTGTTGGGAGACTCATCATGTTCCGTTGCTATTTAGCTAGGACTTCTTGCCAGTACAATGATGATACCTTCCTCATATCTTGCTTTCATGCTTGTGCTATGTCATGTGAATTATTCATGCCCACTATTTGCACACATGATATGATTGCCATGATTACCTCTAGTATGTTGCATCTTCGCACTACTAGCTTGCACCACTTGATCAATATGATTGCTTGCGTTGTCGCATCACCCATGTTCCATTCTTACCCACTTTCTTGGGTTGATGACATATATGTTCATGCCTCTCACATGATATATCTCGATCATTGTCGCTTGTCTCCATTAGTGGCATCTCTCATATCTACTTTTATTGGGTGCCAACTTGCTATGCTTATTGATCATGGCGACTTGGACATATTACTTATGATGCATGCTTATTTGAGTGAGCCTATTGTATTTGGTTGTTTTCGCATCATATGCCTCCATACTATGGAATGCTCCCTTGTCCTTTCTTATGATGAGCATGATGCATACACTTGTTGGGTCTCTTACCACGCGAATGATAGGTTTTGCATTTCCGCTAACCTCATTTGTTTTTCCGAGTGTTTATCATGTACTTTCATTTTGAAGGATTCACAAGGAGGTACCATCATGAGACAACTTGGTCATATCAAGGTGTATACGATGTGCAACACCAACATCTTCGTGAACATTCCTAAGGTGAACTCCTTCCATTTGAGTCATCCTCAAATATGCATATCAGATGGGTCATTCTTTCATTGTTGTTTCCTTCTTGTTGTCTACATGATACATCTCGCGAACGGAGGAGTGACATTGGAGATTGGCTATATAGACCTTCACATTCAGGAGCGCTCGGACTTATTGGATCCACCTTCGAACCTCCACTCATGCCACGACATCAAGCTTTGGTACATCAACACTCCTTTGACACATTGCACCAACACCCCCGTATTTGTTGATTGTGCTCACACATGTCATTCCCGATGGACATATCATACTCACCACAAGTTTGCACCCTATGCGTGGATTGACTCACATTATGATTGCCTTGTTGCATCTTGTATTCACATGTCATCCATGATATATGAGCTTGTGCATTTCCTTAGCAAATTTTTTGTGATCTACCTTGATGGCATATTCTTACATCATGATCATATTGCCTACCATCAATTGCATGATAACATAATCACATTGAGCACCAATTACCATGTTCATGCTCTTGATAAACCGTTCCATTATGACATCATTTTGCACAATGGTCGCATTAATCACATTCCTAACTCCTTTGTGCATATTACAAATGTTTTTTCTCCCATGAATGCTTTGCATATCGTTCTATATCATCTTGATAAGCTTCATGCGCTTTGCCATGAACAATATTGCCGAACGGACCCATACTTACTTGATGGAAACTTTATATGCACTAACCATTGTATTTCTGAGTGTCGCTTGTGTTTGCTCTTTTTGCATGTCTATCACTCCGGAGACACCTTGGAGTACTTGGATTGCGCCATGTCTTCAACTTTTTCCAACTACAAGTCTGTCCACGAGAACCGTTTCCATGGTGATGAGGATCAATTTCCAAGGTCGGATCTTTCCCAAGGGGGGGGGAGATGATGCGGAGCATCCTACGATCATCCCCATGTACACTACGTCTACTCTCCAAGCCTCAAGTATATGCCATTAGACACAAGGTGAACTTGCTCCCCTCCGAATCGCCAGTTTCCACATGTGAGACATGGCTACTACCTCAAACATATGTGCTATGCATGACAAGGAACCCAGAGGAAGGCCATGGTACAGCTAGGAGCATTGGACAAGACGGCGAGGACACCAAGTGCGAGGAACAAGAGAAAGGGCTGACAGAACGTCACAGCCACCGGACGACCGGTCCATACCGGACGTTCGACGCCTGGAGGTTCAACCAGCCAGGACAACTACAGCCGTTGGCCAAGTGTACAGCGACCGGACGACCGCCCGACGCCGGACGTTCGACACTCGTCAGCCACCGGACGACCGACGCCGACCGGATATCCGGTGCCACCTATCCCGAGCCAAAATGCCGGACGTCCGACAAGTACCGAACGACCGGACCCTCACGAGCCACTGGGCGTTCAGTACCTGTCGGACGACCGACACCTATCTTTGCACAGTGTAACGGGCCTGTCGGTGTCAAAACCGGCGGATCTCGGGTAGGGGGTCCCGAGCTGTGCGTCTAGGCTGGATGGTAACAGGAGGCAGGGGACACGATGTTTTACCCAGGTTCGGGCCCTCTTGATGGAGGTAAAACCCTACGTCCTGCTTGATTGATATTGATGATATGGGTAGTACAAGAGTAGATCTACCACGAGATCAGAGAGGCTAAACCCTAGAAGCTAGCCTATGGTATGATTGTATGTTGTGATTGTTGTCCTACGGACTAAAACCCTTCGGTTTATATAGACACTGGAGAGGGTTATGGTTACACAAGGTCGGTTACAAAGGAGGAGATATCCATATCCGTATTGCCTAGCTTGCCTTCCACGCCAAGTAGAGTCCCATCCGGACACGAGACGAAGTCTTCAATCTTGTATCTTCATAGTCTAACAGTCCGGCCAATGGATATAGTCCGGCTATCCGGAGAACCCCTAATCCAGGACTCCCTCAGTAGCCCCCGAACCAGGCTTCAATGACGATGAGTCCGGCGTGCAGTATTGTCTTCAGCATTGCAAGGCGGGTTCCTCTCCAAATTCTATGTACATGTCGAAATAGTGTCCGGTTCCTTGTGAATGTTGCACTCCTTGGCTTCCACGCCCAATAATGGCCACTTTCCACGTGTCAAGCAAATGTGAAGAGCCAGGGTGTTTTCACATTTACCCCCCTAGCTGTGTGAATGAGCCGCCTACTAAAAAGGCGAGGATTCAGATCCAAATCACACCATCCTCCCTTGGCGAGCCTTCATCGGAGCGCGCCCGACAGAGATCCATTCCATCATGGCCGGTCGACGCAGCTCCTCCTCTCGCTCCCCTAGATCCAAGCCTGGAGATTGGGAGAGTTGTTCCGTCCCGCACAGCAAATTAGTGATGCTTCAGACCAAGGGATTTCTTCCCCCAGCGGACATGGTCCCGGTTCGAGCCGGGCTTGCCACTATAATGGCGGAGAGCAAGCGGAGAGCCATCCCAATCCCTCCAAGGGAGAGCAGGTATGCCTTGTCCCTTATTTGGTAAGAGGGCTCAGATTCCCAATTCATCCATTTCTCCGGGGGCTCCTGGAGATCTACGGCCTCTAGTTGCTCAACCTTACACCTGCCTCCATGCTGCATATCGCGGGATTCGTAGCCCTTTGTGAGTTGTTTTTGGGCTGTGAGGCTCATTTCTCTATGTGGAAAAAGCTATTCTGCCTTGTGCCCCGTTCTCATAAAGGGTCAATATATCAAGTGGGCGGAGCCGAAGTGTGGCGTGTTGCCGGGACCGGATACCTGTCCGGAACCCCAAAGAAGACGTCCGAAGACTGGCCTTCAGAATGGTTTTATATAGAAGACATCACCCTCCCGGATCCTATTCGGATCGGCCTTCCTAAGTTTGACAACGCCCCTTTGAAGAAGCGCCGGAGCTGGCATCCACGGAGCTCCCTGGAGGAAGATGACAGGGACGTTCTTTACCTGATGAGCCGGATAAGTTTTTTAGCTCGATCCGGATTGACCATGATCGAGGTCATGGCCATATGTATCATGCGGGGGGTGTAGCCGCTTCAGTATAGAGGCCACCCCATGTGGGATTTCAATGGGGAGGATGACGCCACCCGCTACGGCCGTAAAGGGCCGGGATCGGTTGCTGATCAAATAAAGATCTTATCCACTTTGTACAAGGGAGAAGAGGAGGAATTCCTTCGTGTCAACCCGCAGGGCGGATTTTCTATGTACAATCCTCCGAGCTGGGTAAGCGGAGACTTTTTCTCGCCCATCCATTTCATATTTCCGCAGTTAAGTATTCATTCTAGCAATTTCTATGCAGGAACTGCGCCAGGCTGTAAGGGAGATAAACAACCCCCCTCCACAACCCGAGGACCCTGGACGGTCCCTCGACCCGGCCTCCCAAGAGGATCCGGACATATCTGTGGAGCTGATCGATGGGGTGTTTTACCAATCAAGCAATGATAATGCTTTGGTGGCCATTACAGCCGATTACCCTGGGCTAGTTCCAGCCTCACAGGTGACTGAGACCGAAGTCCCAGCACTCCAAAAGGGATCTGTCCTTGCGTGTTTTTGATCGCCGTATAACAGCCGTGTTTTGCAGGGGAGGTCCTCGAGGCAGAAGGCCGAGCCTGCGGCGACTGGCCAACAAGGGGCCGCGAGGCCAGGCAGGCTGAAAAGACCCGCAGTCCGGATTGAGACACCGGCGCAGCGGTACGGCGCGCCGTCTTTATTGCAAGACATTATTCTCAGAGGCGTATTAACGCCTATGACTTCTTTTCAGGAAAAAGAGCGCTCACCAGACTATACCCGAAGAGGCTACCAATCGCGCCTCCACATGCCAGGCTCCAAGGCCGGATTCGGAGGCGGGAACGAATACGAGGCGTGCGCCTGGTGCTCCTTCGACAGAGGATGCGGATAAACTGTCCGCCACCAATTCCGAGGTGGAAAGTGCCATGAACCACAGGCGTCGCCGGACTGTTCTTCGTGATGCTTGTTTCTCCCAAGAGGCATTGGATGCCTTCAACTCGGGAGATGCCCACCTCCGTGCCGCTCAAAATGGTCTAGTCAGAGCCATGGAGCAGCATGTAAAAGACATACGGGTGAGAAAATTTGGTGATTATATATATCAGTAGCCCCTGAGACTTGAAGCAGTTAGGATAACTGATTTAAGGATCATTTGTTGTGCAGGTTCTTACAGAAAAGAATACTCAACTGTCCCAGGAGCTGGAAGAGTGCAAAGCCCAACTTCAGGCCGCACTGGCCGCAGCAGGGGAGCCCAAAGAGACCCCCTCTGGTAACATATCCTTCAAATGATAAGTATCATATAGAATGCGGCGTGTATGCAGATCTGACGATAAAATTGCAGATGACACTGGAGTAAATCCGGATAAGCAACAACTCCTACACTAGCTGAAGGCCGGTGAGAACGTGCTTACGAGGGTGAGGCAGGAGAAAAATGATCTCCTAGATGCCAACACCAAGCTGGGCGTGGAACTACAAGACGTTCGTGCCCAACTGTCGGACTCTGTTAAGGAAAATCGGCGGCTTCAACGCGGCATATTTAGTAAGTGCTTGAACGAACTTTGAAAAAGAGTTCGGCGAGGAAGCTGGCTGACAGAGTTATGTCTGTAGGTATGCTAACAGGTCGTCGTCCTGCCGAGGAAATGCCCGGTTCAACAGGTGACCTTCTTCCCGAGCTCTCACAGCTGCACGAACGAGTTCGGCAGGTGATGCAAGGCATCGCCCAGGCCTTGTGGCCATCCGTCTCCATAGCCGAAGGCCGTGGAGAGCTTGCAGAAAAGCTAAAGGGAGCACGGCGGCGCTTCCGATTAAGGAAGATATCGGCCTGCTGTCAGGGCGCCAGGGAAGCCTGGGCAATGGTGAAGACACGGTACACGAAGGCTGACCTGAACCACATGGCCGAAGTTGGACCTGTGGTTCCCGATGGGAAGGAGATCCCTGTGAGCTTAGTGTACGGCCAAGTAGAATTGGCCGCAAAGTATTCCCAACAGGACTGTAGACTAGACATCCTATTGGATGGTATTGAAGAGGAATTCAACCAGTCAAATTGACTATGTAATTTTAAAGTGACATGTATAATGCCTTCTAGCCGGATTGTAGATCGTTTGTCGTGGCGGACCTTTTTGCTTCGACCTCGGGACCCGACGGTCCGGAGTGTATCCGAATACCCTCTCGGTTATGTAAGAACCGGGGCATGCGTGGAGACCAGGTGTAGGGGTCATTAGTGCTTTATTAGACAAGTGCCCATCTAGTTATGTTATATTACATGGGTAGTAAGAAACATCTTCCAGGGAGAATAGTTCCGTTAAGGGTTCCTTTCCCTGGGTAAGCATGCCCTAAAGTGCATGTCCGGATTGCGACAAGAAGCGCAGAAAAAGAATCTGGGGGTAGATATGGATAATAAATAAAAGTCATCTTTTGTTCACCGACCGAATATTCCCTTAAGAATGCTAGCTTTCGGCTTCACCCAGTCTGAGGTACATGTCCGGCTGACCCGGCGGTAACAATCGCAGAGGTGCTCCCCTTATGCCCTAGCCAAATTAACGGGAACGTAGGGCATAAATACAAGATCCAGGCAACCCATCTTGGCCAAAACTTAAGTCATATCGATGCATATAATGGTGAAAAAAGGTACATGCGGAAGTATAACACATGTCTTGGGCGTGAGGCCCAGGTATATAATTTAAGCTTCTATGAAAGAAGCCCCCAGGTATGAAGAGTGTGGCTAGCGCATCTGTAATGTATGAGTGAGGCACAAGGTGACCCTTGAAGGCCTAGAGAAATAAAAGAAAGAAAGGGAAACAAGACAGATGATGCATATGCAGAAAATGGACAAAGGGAGGGGACTAACATAAAGTCCGGTGCTAGGCGTAGAATCTTCGAAGCCTAGCTGCGTTCCATGGGTTCGGCTCTAGTCGACTAGTCGATGCATCCAGCAGTCGGTACGCTCCACCGGTCAGAACTTGGTCAATAATGAAGGGACCTTCCCATTTGGGCTCGAGCTTGTTCTTTTTCTTATCTGGCAGCCGTAGAACTAGTTCGCCAACGTTATAAATTTTGGCCCGTACTTCTCTGCTTTGGTATTTGCGAACCTGTTGCTGGTAAAATGCGGAACGGGCTTTGGCTACGTCGCGCTCTTCCTCCAAGGTGTCCAGACTGTCCTGTCGATCGAGCTCGGCTTCTCTTTCTTCGTACATGCACACTCGAGGTGAGTCATGAATTATGTCACAGGGCAGGACTGCCTCTGCGCCGTACACCATAAAAATGGTGTATATCCGGTACTACGATTCGGCGTGGTCTGCAGCCCCCAGAGTATGAAGTCGATCTCCTCTACCCAGTGCGTGTCAGACTCCGTTAAGGAGCGCACTAATCTGGGTTTAATGCCGCTCATTATAAGACCATTTGCTCGTTCGACTTGACCGTTGGTTTGTGGGTGATAGACTAAAGCATAATCGAGCTTGATGCCCATTTTGCTGCACCAGAGTTTTACCTCGTCATCCGTGAAGTTCGTGCCGTTATCAGTGATGATGCTGTGGGGGACGTTGTAATGGTGTACAACCCCGGATATGAAATCTATCACCGGTCCGGATTCGGCTGTTTTATCCGGTTTAGCCTATATCCATTTGGTGAATTTATCCACCATGACCAATAAGTATTTTTTCTTGTGGGTTCCCCCTTTAAGGGGTCCAACCATGTCAAGCCCCCTGACCGCGAAGGGCCATGTAATGGGGATTTTTTGGAGGGCGGTGGGTGGCATGTGGCTTTGATTTGCAAAGAGCTGGCAACCGACGCAACGTTGGACCAAGTCCTATGCATCTGCCCGGGCCATTGGCCAATAGAATCCTGTACGGAAGGCCTTTCTTACAAGAGCCCTGGCTATGGCGTGATGACCGCCGAGTCTGGCGTGAATTTCTGCCAAAAGGTTCCGCCCTTCCTCTTCGGAGATGCACCTTTGAAGGACTCCGATAGTGCTTTTTTTGTACAATTCTCCCTCATGGACCCTGTAGGCCTTGGATCGCCGCACTATGCAGCGTGCCTCATTTTGGTCCTCCGGAAGTTCCTGTCTAGTTAGGTAGGCCAGGAATGGTTCTATCCACGGGGCAACGATGGCCATTATTTCGTGGGCTGAATGTGTTATTTCGGTGGCGTAGCCTCCGATTGTGTCAGAGAGTTCGGTATCGTGTATTTTGGCCAGGTCCGGACTGTTGTTACCGGTGTCCCCTTCCCATGCTACGGATGGCATGAAGAGCCTTTCCACAAATATGTTGGGAGGGACCGCATCGCGTTTTGCGCCGATGCGGGCGAGGATATCCGCTGCCTGATTGTTTTCCCGAGCCACATGGTGAAATTCGAGCCCGTCAAACCGAGCTGACATTTTTAGGACGGCATTGCGATAAGCTGCCATTTACGGATCCTTGTCATCAAAGTCTCCATTTATTTGGGATATCGCGAGGTTCGAATCCTCGCGCACCTCTAGGCGCTGAATGCCCATGGATACTGCCATCCGGAGACCATGTAGAATGGCCTCTTATTCGGCTGCGTTGTTGGAGTCCGTATACATTATCTGTAGTACGTATTGAACGGTATCTCCTGTTGGGGACGTCAAAATCACGCCAGCCTCCAGACCAGCCAACATTTTGGAGCCGTCGAAGTGCACGATCCAGTTTGAATATGTGCCGTACTCTTTAGGGAGTTCGGCTTCTGTCCACTCAGCGACGAAGTCAGCCAAAACTTGTGACTTAATAGCTCGCCGTGGCTTGTAAGTTATGTCGAACGGGAGGAGCTCAATGGCCTATTTGGCAATTCGGCCCGTCGTGTTGCGGTTGTTTATAATATTGTTAAGTGGTACTTCCGAGGCTACCGTTATCGAACACTCTTGAAAGTAGTGTCGCAGCTTCTGGCATGCCATAAATACCTTGTACGCTATCTTTTGATAATGCGGGTACCGTGATTTGCATGGAGTAAGGACAGTGGACACATAGTAAACCGGCTTTTGAAGGGGGAATTTGTGTCCGTCCACTTCTTGCTCGACGGCGAGCACTGTGCTTACTACTGGATGAGTTGCCGCAATGTATAATAGCATTGGTTCGCCAATGTTTGGCGCGGCCAGGACTGGGTTTGTTGCCAATATGGCTTTTATTTTGTTGAGTCCAGCCGTGGAGGCATCCGTCCATTCGAAGTGTTCGGTGCGCCGGAGGAGGCGATAAAGGGGTAATGCCTTTTCTCCCAAGCGGGAGATAAAGCGGCTTAGAGCCGCCACGCATCCAGTCAATTTTTCTATTTGTTTGAGGTCTGTTGGGGTAGCCAACTGTGACAACGCTCGGATTTTGGCCGGATTAGCTTCAATACCTCTACTGGAGACAATGAATCCCAGGAGCTTTCCGGCTGGTACGCCGAAAACGCATTTTTCCGGATTGAGCTTGATGTCATATGTTCAGAGGTTGTCGAATGTGAGCCTCCAGTCGTCTACTAGAGTTTCGACATGCTTGGTTTTAACGACCACGTCATCTACGTATGCCTCCACTGTTTTGCCGATCTGGTTGCCAGACATGTCTGAATCATGCGCTGATATGTTGCGCCGGCGTTTTTGAGCCCGAAGGGCATTGTGTTGAAGCAGAATGGGCCGTATGGTGCGATGAATGCCGTTGCGGCTTGGTGTGGCTCTACCATTTTAATTTGATGGTAGCCGGAGTATGCGTCGAGGAAACACAATGAATCGTGTCCTGCGGTATCATCGATGATTTGATCGATGCGGGGGAGGGGGAAGGGATCCTTTGGGCAGGCCTTGTTAAGGTCCTGAAAATTGACGCACAAGCGCCAGGATTTGTCCTTCTTTGGTACCATCACCAGGTTTGCTAGCCAGTCCAGATATTTTATGTCTCTGATGAATCCGGCCTCCAATAGCTTGGCTAGTTCCTCTCCCATGGCTTGTCTCTTAGGTTCGGAGAAACGCCGAAGAGCCTGCTTAACTGGCTTAAATCCTTTTAGGATATTTAGGCTGTGCTCGGCCAGCCTGCATGGGATTCCTGGCATGTCTGAAGGGTGCCAGGGAAAAATGTCCCAGTTCTCATGTAGGAACTCTCGCAGTGCGGCGTCGACATCAGCGTTTAATTGTGCCCCGACGGAAGCTGTTTTTGTAGGGTCCGTTGGATGGACTTGGAATTTAACTATCTCGTCCGCCGGTTTAAAGTAGGTGGACTTGGATCTTTTATCGAGTATCACATCATCCCTGTTCACCATGGGGCGCAGCGCAGTTAGTTCCTCGGCCGCTAGGGCTTCTGATAGTGCCTCGAGGGCCAGTGCGGCTGTCTTATTTTTGGCGCGGATTGCTATGTCCGGATCATTAGCAAGAGTGATGATCCGTTGGGCCCGGGCATTTTGAGCTTCATCTACCCGTAATGGGGTATGGCTTGGAAGATTCTAAACGCCTCCCGCCCTAGTAGAGCGTGGTATCCGCTGCTGAACGGGGCCACTTGGAATGTAACTTCTTCGGACCTGTAATTATCCGGCGCGCCGAATACCACATCTAGTGTGATTTTCCCAGCATAGCGTGCTTCCAGACTGGGGATGATTCCTCTAAAGGTTGTGCTACTTTGCTCAATGCGGCTCCAGTCTATTTCAATCTTTTGAAGAGTTTCCTCACAGATGAGGTTTAATCCGCTGCCGCCGTCCATGAGTGCCTTGGTGAGTCGAAAGCCGTCCACGATTGGACTGAGGACCAGTGCGGCTGGTGCTCGGGCTGTTCGGAATTTAGGTTCGTCACTGGCATTGAATGTAATAGGCGTGTCATCCCAATTATTTATTTCTGCTATGTGGCAGATTTCGGCCATGCTGCGGAGTGTTCACTTGCGTCTATTATTTGATGCGAAGGTCTCAAAGACCGTTAACACCGTATTGTTGTCCACGGGATGGTGCTCTGTGGTATTTGGGAGGAGTAGATCCTCACCACTTTTGGCCACCTGCCGGAGTATCCAACATGCTCTAAGGCTGTGCGTTGGTATTGCATCCACTGTACTATGAATTTTGCAGGGTCCGTTGAGCCATCCCTCCAGTACGGTTCCTTGCCCCGTGGAGGGCTTTTGCTTTTTGCTAGTTAACCTAGGTGTATTGTGATAATGCACCCTTTTATTTCGGACTGGGTTTGTATTCAGGGCCGGATTATCCCAAAATTTTATTTCGGTTTTCCAGGCGCATTCCATCGCACAGTACTTTCGTACTATGGACACCAAGTCGGCAAAGCGTGTAATTTTGTGGTGACTTATGGAGTTGAGGATTCCCTTGTCTGTGCAATTATTGCAGAAGAATGAAATTGCGTCTTCCTCGCGGCAGTCCTTTATCCTGTTCATGACCAGGAGGAATCTGGCCTAGTAATGGTGTACTGTTTCTTCGGGCTCTTGCCTAATTTGGGATAGATCGTGTATGTTTGGGTGGGTGGGTGGAATTGAATCCGAATCCTCACCCAATCTGAGACTCAGGGGCCAAGGAGTTTCCGAACTTGGAAGTTTGGATTCTTGGATGTTTTCTGATAAATCTAGCCCGCTGCCTGATTCTAGGTTCAGGCCTTGAGTGACGTCCTCCCCTCCGTGGGTATCCGGCTTGGAGGGATCGGGAATCCGGACATAGCTAGTCCTTAAGATAGATGAAGGGTTGCCGCATTGTTCCTCCACCACTGCAACGTGATGGGTGACCTGGGGAGAGTTGATATCTCTCAGATCGGGTTTAGGCCCAATCTGATCGTAGTCTGTAACGACTCCCAGGGCGGCGATGCGATCCAAGAGCTCGTTCAGGGAAGAGAGCTCCATTGGATCTAACTGCTCGGCGAGTTCCGAGTTGACGTGAAGATTGCTTTCGATGACCCGAGAAGTCATCATCGGCGCAGCGGCCGAACGGGCGGTCATAAGAAAACCACCTAGCCGGAGAGTTTGGCCGATAGCCAAAGCTCCATCAGCAACAGTGCCGTCTTTAAAGACGGGATGAGACATCCTTCCTGATGGTGACGGCACAGCAGAACTCTCAATGAAAGCACCAATGTCGGTGCTAAAACCGGCGGATCTCGGGTAGGGGGTCCCGAACTGTGCGTCTAGGCCGAATGGTACCAGGAGGCAGGGGACACGATGTTTTACCCAGGTTCGGGCCCTCTTGATGGAGGTAAAACCCTACGTCTTGATTGATTGATATTGATGATATGGGTAGTATAAGAGTAGATCTACCACGAGATCAGAGAGGCTAAACCCTAGAAGCTAGCCTATGGTATGATTGTATGTTGTGATTGTTGTCCTACGGACTAAAACCCTTCGGTTTATATAGACACCGGAGAGGGTTAGGGTTACACAAGGTCGGTTACAAAGGAGGAGATATCCATATCCGTATTGCCTAGCTTGCCTTCCACGCCAAGTAGAGCCCCATCCGGACATGAGACAAAGTCTTCAATCTTGTATCTTCATAGTCTAACAGTCCGGCTATCCGGAGACCCCCTAATCCAGGACTCCCTCAGGGCCCAAGGCCGATGTACCCCTTCGCCTCTCACTTACCCCTTCGTGGCCCTAGACTATATATACTCCTCCACCTCCTCCATTTTAGGGTTAGCGTTGTGTTAGATCATATGTGAGATAGAGCTTCGCTCATCCATCCGGATCTACTCCATTGCGAGGGACCGTTACCTCTTCGGAGAAGATCCACTTGGATTTAAGACCCCTAACAGGAAGAACTCAAGACCTCCTCTCGGAGAAGAACCGGTTCCTATGTATCGTCCTTTGTTGGATTCCGATCATGTATCTCTTTCTGTTTTGAGGATCTAGCATATGTGTGACCTAGTCACATTGTTTGAGTGATTCTCTTGTGTTTCCTTTCGTGTTTTCCCCTTGTGTTCTTCGTGTTTATCACGGGATCCGCTCCTTACGTGAAAGATCGGCCATATAGGGTTCCACCCTACATCACTACCTACAGCGTTCGACCATCGGTGGGGGGGGGCAGACACCTAACTATAGATAGGTAGATTAACTGGTATATGTGTGGAGAAGGATAGGGACCTAGCCGTGTATTGAGGGAGATTGATCAACATCTATGCATACGTGTAGGAGAGGAATCATGTCGGGAGAGAGACAAAGCTAGAGTGTCTGAGGGTTGGTGGTGGAGTTGTTTCTCACAAATGGTGGGAGAGGCCTGCTAGACAAACGGAGGGTACGACTACAATATCAATAAGAGAAGGGATGCCTGCCTGCCTGTGCACGTGCATGTGAGAGACGGGTCGGGAGGCATGCTATAGCGACCCGACCTCAAACAGTCAAGTCTCTATGCTTCAGTGTCATACCTGGATTGGTAATGCTGACACACACTGTACTCGAAGGATTTATAACAGGGTAGCCATCACATACTTATTACATCGAATGTCTCAAAAGAGAACTTATTACAATAAATATGGCATATGGCCATCTAATACGATAACAGCGGAAGGCTTGGAAGATAAAGTGAGTCCATCAACTCGAATAGCATAGCTAAGCTGCACGGCAACGACCTAACGAACCTTACTCCTCGTCTAAAAGTCTGCAACATAATACGTTGTAGCCCGAAACTGGGTCAGCACATGGAATATGCTGGCAATATAACACAGTAGAGCAAGAGTAATGCTATCACTATGTGCATATTTGGCTAGTGGAAAGGCTCTATGGTTATAGTTTTGTGAAAAGCCAGTTTTTCCCTCCAAAAAAGGAATAGATTTTATTTACCTATCATGGTAGTTGAAACATCACTGAGAAGGTTCCTCCAACTCAATCCCAATTAAAAGTAATTATGAACCCAACAATATTAAATTAGAGTGATGAGATACATATGATAATCCAAGTACTAGATATCAAGATGTCCTTAACCAGGGACACGGCTAACTATGATTAGATTGTACACTCTGCAGAGGTTTGTGCACTTTTCCCCAGAAGACTCGATCTCCTCTGTTGGATTTCTCGCACTACATGGTGTTTGAGAAGCGAATGCCGGAGACACAGTCTTTCAGAAGCATTAACTCTACCCCCGGGTTGACAGTACCAACCTACAACCCACTACATCTGCTAGCCTACCACATGAAGAGGTCATGCAACTTACTCAACTATGATAGAGCCCATAATAGCTTGTGGCTTCACACGGAAGTTTCTAGCATGAAATATCTCAGTTCCCTTTGAGCCTGGGTGGCGGACCTTAGGATTATCACACGGGTGCTCCGGGATATCCTAGGACAACACTGGATTCTTCAGGTGCCCGACAAGCAATCCACCCAGATGTGTATTAAAGTTGCCTCCTTAAGTTGAAACATCGATTAACAATATCACATCTGTCATGGATTCACTCACCCAAACCACGTCTACGAGCATAGCATAGCAATATAAGCAATACGTACAAGTAACTCCCAAGGGTTTGATAATAATAGGGCAATAGGTTCTACCTCATCAACTACTTCCCAAACCCACATGTTATATCACAACCTAATCATGCAATGTTTGAGGATTGGAACTAATGCATAAAAACTGGGTGATAAAGGGGTATGATCAAAGTGTTACTTGCCTTGCTGATGATCTGCAAAACCTAGAGACTCGTAGTAGCACGCTTCGCACTCCGGGTATTCTATCGCAAACAAACAATAGCATACATAAGCAATCAGGCAAAGATGCACGGGTAAAACACGAATAAGAAGGTCTAACCAGAAAGTTCAACTTAAGAACTCTGGTTTGCAAAAAGAGTCAAATCAAACGGAACAACGAAACTCAAACTGCGAAATAAACAAGATTCGATTACTAGTCTGTACTAAAGTCAAATTTTACAATACGAAAATCTTGTTCAAGTTGGTTAAACGGAAAGAGGGCTTTGAGACGAACATCTAGGCGCTTGAATCGCCTGATTCCGATAAACAAGCGAAAAGATAAACTAAAACGAAAATCGGATCAGAAATCCCGGTCGAAAATAACCGCAAAAAATCTGAGAAAAAGAAAAACTGACGAACAGGCTAATGAACGAACGTTCGTTGTCTGCGACTAACGGCCGAAAACCGTTCGTTAAAACGAATGTACGGACGAACGTCCGCTAAATAACTAAACTGAGAAAACCGATCTAAAAAACCAAAACTAGGGTTTTAAAAAAACCCGACGGTTTTTACCTAAACCAAAAAAAACGGGACGACGAGATTTGCGAACTCCGGCGCGGCTCCGGCGGCTTCCGGCGAGCGGGGCGGCGGCGCGGGCGACGGCGGGGTGGCGCGGGTGGTGCGGCGGCGAGGCGGGCGGCGGCAGGCGGCGACGGGCGCTGCAAGTGGCAGCGGCTGGCGGTGGGGCGAGGCGCGGCAGGCGGCGGCGGCTGGCGACAGGTGGTGGCGGCTGCTGCTGCTTGCGGCGGCGGGATGGCGATTTGGGGGCGGGGGCGGCGGCTTATAAAGGGGAGGGGGCGGGTGGCTTGCGGGAGGGGGTGGGAGGAGTCCTGGGCGGTGAAGGCGGCGGCTGCGCCGTGTCCTGGCCGGACTCGGGCACGGCGGAGGCGGTGGCGCGGCGTGGGCCGGCCTGGCTCGGCTGGGCCTTGGCCCAGTCGGGCGCGGAAGTTTTTTTAAAATAATTCCACTGCAGAAGAAAAAAAAGAAAAGAAATAGTAAACGACTCCAAAAATCCCAAAATAAATTTTCCCCGTCCTCTAAAAATATGCAGTACAAGGTGAACATTTATTTGGTCATAACATGCAATTTTGAAAAACACGCATTTTTCCTGTGCAAATAAAATAGCAATAAAATCCGAATAAAAATCAAATATATGATTTTAATATTTTTCCTACAATATCTCAGTTATTTTGGAGAAATCATAGTATCTCCTCTCATATATTTTTAGTTTGAAATATATTTTGGAGAATAAAATAATAAAACCAATGATCCTCATTTTGATATTTGAAAAAAAAATCAAATATGAAAACGGTGAAATCCCCAACTCTGTGCGAGGTCCTTGAGTTGCTTAGAATTTCGAGGATCGCGAAAATGAAATGCAACAAAAAATATGATCCTATGTATAACATTCCAAATTGATAATTTGGGATGTTACAAACCTACTCCCCTTAATGTGAATCTCACCCTCGAGATTCGGGTTGGCTAGAAAATAGGTGTGGGTGGTCTTTGCAAAGATCATCCTCTCGTTCCCAGATGGCTTCATCCTCGGTATGGTGGTTCCACTGAACTTTGCAAAACTTGATAACCTTGCTTCGGGTGACTCGGCTGGCAAATTCAAGAATCCTGACTGGCTTCTCCTCATAGGTCAGATCACTGTCCAACTGAATCGCTTCCAAGGACTCTGGATCTCTCAGTGGTATATTGGCCATCTCAGCATGACACTTCTTCAACTGTGAAACATGAAACACACCATGAACACCTGACAATCCTTCTGGTAACTCCAGCTTGTAGGCAACTTCTCCCATGCGTTCCAAAACATGGTATGGTCCTACAAACCTCGGGGCTAACTTCCCCTTAACTCCAAAACATTTAACACCTCGCAGGGGTGAAACTCGCAGATACGCTCTGTCTCCGATTTCATAAACTACCTCCTTGCGTTTTGAGTCTGCATAACTCTTCTATCAGGACTGAGCTACCTTCAGTCTATCTCGAATCAGTTTAACCTTCTCTTGTGATTCCTTAATCAAATCTGGTCCAAACAACTGGCGGTCTCCAACTTCATCCCACATCAACGGCGTCCTGCACCTTCTTCCATACAGGGCTTCGAATGGTGCCATCTTCAAATTGGCCTGGTAACTGTTGTTGTATGAGAACTCTGCGTAGGGCAGGTTGTCATCCCAACTAGATCCATAATCTAATGCACAAGCTCTCAACATATCCTCCAGAATCTGGTTGACTCTCTCGGTCTGTCCATCTGTTTGCGGGTGAAAAGCTGTACCGAACTCCAGTCTGGTTCCCAAAGTTTCATGCAACTGATTCCAAAACTTTGAGGTAAACTGGGTTCCTCTATCTGATACAATGGTCCTCGGAACTCCATGCAAACATACGATCCTGGTCATGTATATCTTGACCAACTTCGCACTTGTATAGATGGTTTTCACTGCGATAAAGTGAGCCACTTTGGTCAAGTGATCAACTACTACCCATATAGAATCATATCCTGATTCGGTCCTGGGCAATTCGGTGATAAAATCCATGCCAAGCTTATCCCACTTCCATTCGGGTATCGGCATAGGTGTAGCAATCCTGCTGGCTTTTGATGTTCTGCCTTCACTCTCTGACATACATCACATATGGCTACATACTCAGCAATATCCTTCTTCATACCAGTCCACCAGAAACGCTCCTTTAAATCCAAATACATCTTGGTGTTTCCGGGGTGTATCGAGTACGGTGAGTCATGAGCCTCCTGAAGTATTAACTTCCTGATCTCTGTGTTATTGGGCACATAAACACGGTCCTCAAACCACAAGGTGTCATGTTCATCCTCACGAAAACCTTTGGCCTTTCCTTTTCTCATTCTCTCTTTTATCTCGGCAATCTCTTTGTCATCCTTCTGAGCTTCTCGAATCTTTCCTAACAATGTAGACTGAACTTCCATTGTCGCAATGAAACCTATAGGAGCAATCTCCAATCGAAGTTCCCTGAGATCCTCTGCTAACTCCTTTGGCAATCCTGTGCTTACGAGGGTGTTAGCATAACTCTTCAGGCTGAAAGCGTCTGCTACGACATTGGCCTTGCCTGGATGATAGTGAAGCTTCATGTCATAATCCTTTATAAGTTCCAACCATCTCCTCTGCCTAAGGTTCAGCTCCTTCTGTGTGAAAATGTACTTCAAACTCTTATGATCAGTGTACACATCACAACGGTTTCTAATAAGGTAATGTCTCCAAGTCTTCAACGCACGCACTACGGCAGCCAACTCCAAATCATGCGTGGCATAATTTAACTCATGTGGTTTCAGTTGTCGCAAGGCATATGAAACAACCCTTTCGTCCTACATCAGTACTCCTCCAAGTCCTAAGCGAGACGCATAGCAATACACTTGGAAATCCTTGCGTATATCCGGCAGAATCAGCACTGGGGCTGTAGTTAGACATCTCTTTAACTCCTTAAAACCCGCCTCACACTCTTCCATCCATTTAAATTTGGTATCCTTCTTCAATAACTCCATCATTGGCTTTGCAATCTTGGAAAAATTCTCAATGAATCTCCGATAGTATCCTGCGAGTCCAAGAAAACTGCGGATCTCGCTAACTGAACTGGGTGCCAACCATTCAGTGACTGACTGAACCTTGGTGGGGTCTACTGCTATACCTTCTCCTGATATAACATGTCCAAGGAATCCAACTTCCTTCAACCAAAACTCACACTTGCTGAACTTGGCATATAGCTGATGTTCTCTAAGCTTTCCAAGTACCAAACGCAAATGCTCCTTATGCTCCTCTTCATTCTTCGAGTATACCATTATATCATCAATGAACACCACAAGAAACTTATCCAAATATTCCATAAACACCTTTTTCATCATGCTCATTAAATAGGCAGGGGCGTTAGTCAGTCCAAATGACATGATCGTATACTCATATAATGCGTACTTTGTGGTAAATGCGGTTTTAGGTATATCCTTCTCTCGGACCTTCAGCTAGTGATATCCTGATTGCAGATTGATCTTCGAAAACACATTAGCTCCTTGCAACTGGTCAAACAAATCATTGATCATCCGCAGTGGGTATTTGTTCTTGATCGTCACCTCATTCAACGCACGATAATCAACAACCATTCTTAGAGACTTATCCTTCTTCTCAACCAAAAGCACTGTGGCTCCCCATGGTGATGAACTCCATCGGATGTAACCTTTCTCCAATAACTCCTTGATCTGCTTCTTAATCTCCTCCAAATCATTTGCGGGCATCCGGTAGGGTCTCTTTGATATTGGCCCTGTACCTGGCAATAGCTCTATCAAAAACTCGATGTCTCGATCCGGTGGCATGCCTGGTAACTCCTCTGGAAAAACATCTGGGTAATCCTTCACTATAGGCACTTCCTCCTGAACAACTCCCATGAGGGTATTTACTTGGCTCCTCCTAGGTGCATGCCTGGATACATACTTGATCCTTTTTCCCTCCGGGGTGGTGAGATAAATCGACTTACTAGCACAGTCAATGCTTCCTCCATACTTTGACATCCAATCCATGCCTAATATCACATCAAATCCTTGTGACTCCAAAATTATTAGGTCTGGCGGGAAAACATGGCTACCAATGGTTAAGGGTATCCGGTCGCACCATCGGCTAGCCGTATACTCTGCTCGAGGTGAACTTACTAACAGAGGGGTCCTAAGGGCTTGGGTTGGTAGTTTAAACTTATCCATGAATCCCCTTGATATGTATGAATGTGATGCTCAAGTATCAAAAAGAACAAGGGTGGTAAAAGACTTAACCAAAAACTTACCGATAACTGCGTCTGGCTGCCCTTCAACCTCCTCCACGTTAACGTGGTTCACTTGTCCTTTGTTGAATGGATTGGGATTCTTCCCAGCGCTCCCATTACCGTTTCCATTCTTTGCTTCAGGGCACTCCGTGGCGTAGTGTCCAGTCTTCCCGCACTTGAAGCAAGTAATGTGACTTAGGTCTCTCTTGGCGGGTGTGGCTGGATTGGAGTGGTTCTGATTGTTGCTTGTTCCGTTCCCAGTCCAATTCTTGGAACCATTGTGGTTATGCGAACTTCCTCCATTGTGGTTATGACCTCCATGGTTATGAACAAGTCCTCCCGAGTTCGGGGTTAGATGAGGCTTCTGCTGAGCACCTGAGTTGTACCTTCCTTGTCCATACTTCCTTTTGCGGCTCTCAATTTGCTGCTGCTTCCCTTCAATCATAAGAGCCTTGTCTACCAACTCCTAGTAGTTGTTAAATGTTGCCACCATCCATTGCATGCTCATCTCGTCATTCAACTTCCATAAACTTCTCCTGCTTCGCGGCATCTGTGGCCACATCGTCAGGGGCATAACGAGACAACATACTAAATTCATCCACGTACTGCCCCACAGTACAGTTCCCTTGGCGCAAGTTGCGAAACTCACGCTTCTTCATGCTCATAGCTCCCTTTGAGACATGGGCGGTGCGGAATGCTTGCTGAAACTGATCCCATGTAACAGTGGCTATAGGGTAGGTGACACTGTAATTTTCCCACCATGAGGCTGTTGGTCCATCCAACTAATGTGCGGAAAAACTCACCTTCTCAGCATCTGTACATCCTGCAGTGGTTAACTCCCTTCCAATCCTGTGGAGCCAATCATCTGCTACTATCGGCTTGGCGCTACTGGAAAACACTGGCGGCTGCAACCTCAGAAAACGGGCTAAGTTATCAACTGGTGGTGGTGGCGCTGGGTTGTTGTTGTTGTTGCCTTAATTCTGAACTAACAACTGCATCAGTCTATTCTGCTGCTGGATCAACTGAGTGAGTTCCGGTGGGAAGGTAAATCCAGGGTCACGTATCAGAGGCATATGAGGGTTTAGAGGGAAGAGAATATAATAAAATGAGGTCTAGTGAGAGAAACACTACCCATATGCACATGAGACAAACACAATCATAACACTCAATCAATCAAACAAGGGCATACAATCGATCTAACTATCGTTACAAAAGTGCTCGGACTATACTATATACATGGTGGAATACTACTACTAATGTGGTGGTCTACTAGAAATATTGATCGGTCGAAGACTCCATGATGTCTGCTCTAGCTTCGTTTTCATAGTCATCATCGCTATCGTCATGGTCCGAGTCGGTGTCGTCGATGATGATGTAGTCCTCAGAACGAATCTCCTTGGGTTCATCGTCTTCTCCTCCTGGCGCGGGGTCTCCCATGAAGACTCCTAGCTTCCTTTCCAGATCGTCATTCTTCTCCACTAGTACGACGATTTCCTCCTCATAATCTTCGCGAGTAGCCTTGAGTTCTTCCTCCAGTTCCGTGGTCCTTGTCATCGCCTTCTTCAGATCTATCATGCCTGCACACATCTGGTTCTCCTGGCGACGAATGTGCTGGTTTAACTCCTGGATGAAAGCTGCGATTGATCTATCCTTCCTGGTGTTGATCATCTCCCATTGCTCACCTCGGCGCCCACAAATCTGGTAGATAGTATCCTTAAGCTCCTTATGCTAAACTTCTCCAATGCGTACCATGGTGATGTGGGCCGCCATACTCTTTCCTAGACTCCAGGTTGGTGCATCAAAGGAAAACTCTATGGGCTTAGTGACTGGCGCGAATGTCCTTCCTGGAACTTGAACTTGAATCATCCATCGCTCCTCTTCTGGTAAAGTGGCGTTGTAAGTCCCGGTGAAGCTTCGTATTCCAATGTTTAGGTACTTAGTGACTTCATTCAAGTGTCGTCCAAAAGGTGCTTCTTCATTCGGTTGTGCAAACTTGTTCCTTGGACGTGTCCTACACTCAGCGTGTGCTCTGATACCATCTTGTAGCGACCCGACCTCAAACGGTCAAGTCTCTGTGCTTCAGTGTCATCCCTGGACGGTAATGCTGACACACACCGTACTCGAAGGATTTATAACGAAGTAGCAATCACACACTTATTACATCGAATGTCTCAAAAGATAACTTATTACAATAAATATGGCATAAGGCCGTCTAATACGATAACAGCGGAAGGCTTGGAAGATAAAGTGAGTCCATCAACTCCAACAGCATAGCTGAGCTGCACGGCAACGACCTAACGAACCTTACTCCTCGTCTGAAAAGTCTGCAACATAATACGTTGCAGCCGGAAACTGGTCAGCACATGGAATATGCTAGTAATATAACACAGTAGAGCAAGAGTAATGCTATCACTACATGCATATTTGGCTGGTGGAAAGGCTCTATGGTTATAGTTTTGCGAAAAGCCAATTTTTTCCTACAAAAAAGGAATAGATTTTATTTACCTATCATGGTAGTTGAAACATCCCTGAGAAGGTTCCTCCAACTCAATCCCAATTAAAAGTAATTATGAACCCAACAATATTAAATTAGAGTGATGAGATACATATGATAATCCAAGTACTAGATATCAAGATGTCCTTAACCAGGGACACGGCTAACTATGATTAGATTGTACACTCTGCAGAGGTTTGTGCACTTTTCCCCAGAAGACTCGATCTCCTCTGTTGGATTTCTCGCACTACATGGTGTTTGAGAAGCGGATGCCGGAGACACAGTCTTTCAGAAGCATTAACTCTACCCCCGGGTTGACAGTACCAACCTACAACCCACTACATCTGCTAGCCTACCACATGAAGAGGTCATGCAACTTACTCAACTATGATAGAGCCCATAATAGCTTGTGGCTTCACACGGAATTTTCTAGCATGAAATATCTCAGTTCCCTTTGAGCCTGGGTGGCGGACCTTAGGATTATCACATGGGTGCTTCGGGATATCCTAGGACAACACTGGATTCTCCAGGTGCCCGACAAGCAATCCACCCAGATGTGTATTAAAGTTGCCTCCTTAAGTTGAAACATCGATTAACAATATCACATCTGTCATGGATTCACTCACCCAAACTACGTCTACGAGCATAGCATAGCAATATAAGCAATACGTACAAGTAACTCCCAAGGGTTTGATAATAATAGGGCAATAGGTTCTACCTCATCAACTACTTCCCAAACCCATATGTTATATCACAACCTAATCATGCAATGTTTGAGGATTGGAACTAATGCATAATAACTGGGTGATAAAGGGGTATGATCAAAGTGTTACTTGCCTTGCTGATGATCCGAAAACCTAGAGACTCGTAGTAGCACGCTTCGCACTCCGGGTGTTCTATCGCAAACAAACAATAGCATACATAATCAATCAGGCAAAGATGCACCGGTAAAACACAAATAAGAAAGTCTAACTAGAAAGTTCAACTTAAGAACTCCGGTTTGAAAAAAGAATCAAATCAAATGGAGCAACGAAACTCAAACTGCGAAAGAAACAAGATCTGATTACTAATCTATACTGGAGTCAAATTTTACAATACCAAAATCTTGTTCAAGTTGGTTAAATGGAAAGAGGGCTTCGGGACAAAGATCTAGGCGCTTGAATCACCTGATTCCGATAAACAAGCGAAAAGATAAACTAAAACGAAAATCGGATCAGCAATCGCGATCGAAAATAACCGTGAAATATCTGAGAAAAAGAAAAACCGACGAACAGGCTAACGAACGAACGTTCGTTGTCTGCGACTAACGGGCGAGAACCGTTTGTTAAAACAAATGTACAAATGAATGTCCGCTAAGAAAACCGGCAAACCGATCTAAAAAAACCGAAACTAGGGTTTAAAAAAAACCGACGGTTTTTACCTAAACCGAAAAAAACGGGACGGCGAGATTTGCGAACTCCGGCACAGCTCCGGTGGCTTCCGGCAAGCGGGGCGAGGGCATGGGCAACGACGGGGTGGCGCGGGTGGTGCAACGGCGAGGCGGCGGCGGCAGGCGGCGACGGGCGCTGCAAGCAGCGGCGGCTGACGGCGTGGCGAGGCGCGGCAGGCGACAGGTGGCGGCTGCTGCTGCTTGCGGCGGCGGGGTGGCGATTCGGGGGCGGGGGCGGGTGGCTTGCGGGAGGGGGCGGGAGGAGTCCCGGGCGGCGACGGCGGCGGCTGGGCCGTGTCCTGGCCGGACTCAGGCACGGCGGAGGCGGTGGCGTGGCGCGGGCCGGCCTGGCTCGGCTGGGCCTTGGCCCAGTCGGGCGCAGAAGTTTTTTTTAAATAATTCCGCCGCAGAAGAAAATAAAGAAAAGAAATACTAAACAGACTCCAAAAATCCTGAAATAAATTTTCCCCGTCGTCTAAAATATGTAGGAGAAGGTGAACATTTATTTGGGCCTGACATGCAATTTTGAAAAACACGCATTTTCCTATGCAAATAAAATAGCAATAAAATCCGAATAAAAATCAAATATATGATTTTAATATTTTCCCTCCAATATCTCATTTATTTTGGAGAAGTCATATTATCTCCTCTCATATATTTTTAGTATGAAATAGATTTTGGAGAATAAAATAATAAAACCAATGATCCTCGTTTCGATATTTGAAAAAAAATCAAATATAAAAATGGTGAAATCCCCAACTCTCTCCGAGGTCCTTGAGTTTCTTAGAATTTCAAGGATCATGAAAACGAAATGCAACAAAAAATATGATATGCATGAATGTCCTATGTATAACATTCCAAATTGAAAATTTGGGATGTTACACATGCACAAATGATGAGGGGGGCGATATGGATGTGGTAAGTAGATGTAACTACATAGGAAGATCAATGGTTGTGTGTTGAACAAAGGGAGAGACATAAATTGTGAGGTACGTCGATCGATGCATGGGGAAAAAGAATTATAGTCGACCTAGCTATACGTAGGGAGATTGATAGGTATACATGCATGCATGTGTTAGAATAAAATAAGGTCCGGAGAGACGGATAGAGAGAGAAGGATGCGGCTAGGAGGTGGTGCGAGAGGCCTACTATATCGAGGGGGGGGAGTATGCGAGTATGATATCAATGAAATGAGGGGGGAGTGTGCACGTATGTGGAACTGTATTAGATAGAGGGGGCATGGATGGTGAGAAGAGAAGAGGGAAAGCGTGTGTTTGTGATAGGTACACCTGGCTAGAGAGGTATATCAATTGGTGTGTGCCAGAAAGAAGGAGCTTGAGGGCCTACACACACCGTGGGTGAAGGAGCTTGAGGGCTTACATAATCTCACTATATTTTTTCGTATGCATGTCAGATATTATACACAGTCATGCTAAACATGTAGAGAAAAAGAGAAAAGTTTTGTGCAGCAATACAATGTCATGCAGACATCGCTCCATGGTGGGTGCAATGGCAAACCCCCCCCCTCCTCCAGATTGTAATCCAGAGGAAGATATTTTTTCAGAGGAGGATTCAGACGGAGCTAACCTCTCCTATTTACCCCCGAGGTGTTTGCTCTAAGTTGGCATGATGATGTTGGTCATATCATGCATATGTTGCCTTGAAGTGCTTACTTTCAACATCATATATGTCATCTGCTTAGTTTAGACATGTTGTGTAATGCCACCTATTTAGTTCCTATATCATATATGTGAAGGTCATATCACGCATATGTTGCCTTGCAGTGCTTACTTTCGACATCATATATGTCATCTGCTTAGTTTAGACATGTTCTGTAATGCCACCTGTTTAGTTTCTATATCATATATGTGAACTATGCAATCTCATCTTTTTTAGCCAGCCATAATATATGTGAAATATGCAATGCCATCCTGTTTAGCCAGGCATCATATATTTGAATTATATCTTGTCATTCCTTTTCTTCATTCCATTTATCGACAATGTTTGTACATTCAACTACTCTTCCTATGAATCAGCCATTTGAGTGGCTGATGGAAAAAATCTGGAGTGAAAACAAGGTCTTCAGAGAAGACAATGCTACTTGTCGAAGCAGATCTCTTGCTAGGTCCAGATAGCTCCTCGGGGATGGATTCAGAGACAGATGGCCAGTCCTATACCCCCATCAAGGTGTATGCTCAAACTTGGCACAGTTATATTGTTCATATCATGGATATAGTGTCCTATTCCCCCATATCAAGGACATCTATAGTGGTAATTTCCCTCGCTAGACGCCATACTCTTCTAAGAGTATAGCAGCGAAATGTAAATCATTGCATATGAAGGTAAAGGGGTGGAGTTTGGAGGGAGCAAACGCAATGTAGACACAGAGATTTTTGGCGTGGTTTCGATAGGTGGTGCTATCGTACATCCATGTTGATGGAGACTTCAGCCCACGAAGGGTAACGGTTGCGTGAGTCCACTGAGGGCTCCACCCACAAAGGGTCTGTCGGTGTCAAAACCGGCGGATCTCGGGTAGGGGGTCCCGAACTGAGCGTCTAAGGATTGATGGTAACATGAGACAGGGGACACGATGTTTACCCAGGTTCGGGCCCTCTTGATGGAGGTAATACCCTACGTCCTTCTTGATTGACTTTGATGAATATAGGGGTTACAAGAGTTGATCTACCACGAGATCGTAATGGCTAAACCCTAATTGTCTAGCCTGTATGATTATGATTGTCCTTGTCCCTATGGACTAAACCCTCCGGTTTATATAGACACCGGAGGGGGCTAAGGTTTGTACAAAGTCGGTTTACATAGAAAGGAATCTTCATATCCGCATGCTAAGCATGCCTTCCACACCAAGGAGAGTCCCATCCGGACACAGGGAAAGTCTTCTATCTTGTACCTCCACGGCCCATTAGTCCGGCCCTTATCACATAGCCCGGACACCAGAGGACCCCATAATCCTGGACTCCCGCAGTAGACCTTGAACCAGTCTTCAATGACGATGTGTCCGGTGCACAGATTGTCTTCGGCATTGCAAGGAGGGTTCCTTCTCCGAACACTTCAAAGCAATTGATCGTTAGTACTATATCCGGCTCTGTACAACAGTCATACCCCTGAATCACAAGGGCAGAGTACAGATAAGTTCTATCTTCTGAAGATTTCACTAGTGAGACATTACGTCTGGCCATTTTATTATTTCATACTGGTTTTCGGCCTCCCGTTTCACTTTTCGAGACGCAACCTCCGACGACACGTGTTGTCAAAACAGAGATCGTGCCCACTTATTACGGGATTCTCATCAATACGGGTTTGGGAAATCCAACCATGCCGTTTCGCACGACCCCTTGGAAATAGGCGAGCTTTAAGGCTCGTGGGGACGCATGATATTCACTGCCTTTATAAGGAGATAAGATTCCCCCTTTTTACCCCACGCCTTCCTCAACCCATCCGCCCTCAAGCTCCAGTGCCCAAGTTTCAATCCTCTCCATTCCTAGAAAGTACTCCAGCCATGTCCGGATCCGGAGCGCAGGGCACGTGGATGGCTTCCTCTGTCACGGAGAAAAACATCAAGGAACTCCGGGAGGCGGGGTATCTGGCCAAGGAGATCGCCCACTGGCTCCCGGCCAAAAAGCAGATCATCCCCACACCAAAGCCTAATGAGAGGGTAGTTTTCATCCCTCATTTCCTCCACGGATTGGGGTTCCCCCTTCATCCTTTCGTCCGTGGCCTCATGTTCTACTACGGGTTAGATTTTCATGATCTAGCCCCGAATTCTTTCCTCAACATTTCAGCATTCATCATCGTATGCGAGGCATTCCTCCGTGTTTCCCCCCACTTCGGCCTATGGCTCAAGGTCTTCAATGTGAAGCCGAAAGTAGTGGACGACCAGCACGTGGATTCTGGTGGTGCTATGGTGAGCAAACTGCCCAATGTCACTTGGCCCAAGGGCACCTTCGTGGAGACCATGAAGGGATGGCAGCAAGGGTGGTTCTATGTCACAAAGCCCCGTGATTCCACATGGGCTGCTCCAACGGAGTTCAAGTCTGGGCCCCCAATGCGGTTGACATCCTGGCTCAACAAGGACCTGGAATGGGCGTCGTCTGACGAGGTAACGATGCTGGAGAAGTGCATCAAGAGCATGGTAGATAAAAATACCAGCCTCGCCAACGTGATTCAAGTGATGCTCTTTCGCCGGATACTCCCCTGTCAGGCGCGTCAAGAGCCCATGTGGAAGTTCGACCCGGCCGGTCCCCGGACCTTGCAGCGGTTCTTTGGCACGAAGCACAAAAACATGTGGAAGCTGCTCTTCAAGAACCAAAAGTCATGGCCGGAGACAACCGATGACCTCGGCTACGACAGCACCCACGCTGCGACCCCCATAAGTTCTTTGACAACATAACTTTGCGAGCCCTAGGAGCACACTAAAGTCTCCATTTTCTTTTGCAGGTCTGGACAAAGAAAGCGGAACGGATTCACTATCTAGCTCCGCTACCCGAAGACGAAGCTATTCCTCTATTAACGAGGATGCTAGTCCCAGTGCCGTACCAGGCGCCGGAAAAGAAGGCCAAGGAGAAGGGTAAGGAGGCCAAGACTGGCCTCCACCGTAAAGGCGCCTCAGACGTAGTGTCCGAAGACACCAAAACTCTCTCCTCCCCTGACGAAGAGGAGGAGGAGGAGGAGGAAGAGAGCGATCCCCCACCCAAGGGAGAGAAGAAGAAGAATAAGAGGGCAGCTTCCGCCGATCTAGATGCGGAAGTGTCCAAGAAAGGGAGGAACTCCCTTACGGATGACTCCGAATCGGACGGCGATGAGTGGCGCCCCAGGCCGAAGCCCCTGGCTGGATCGTAAATACCCAAAGGTGTGTGTGTGTATATATATATATATGTCTGGCTTTTCTGGCTTATAGTTGTAATGCATTTAAATTGTATGGTGTAGTCCAGTTAAGGTACTTCCCCAGCGATCCTCCTCTTTCGGGAATTCGCTGGGTCCGAACATGATGGAGAGCGATTCGCCTCCACCAGCTTCCTCCCTCACTGCCGCGGATAACACCGAGGTGTCATACTAAAGGACCCTTCCGGAATAGGGAGAGGTGCCGAAGGCTGCCAAGAACATGGGGGAACTGACCACCATGGAGACTGGAGACGGGGGCCATGTCAAGTTTGGCCCCCAACCAAATGTCATTCCGGAAACCCACACGGTTTCGGAGTCAGAGGAGCAACCCTCTTCGCGAGAAGGAGGCGCGCCTACTATACCGATGACCTCTCTCAACGCGGAGGCGCCGGACACTTTGGTGAGAGCGCTTCAAAGCGCCACCATTGTGGAAGAACGTCGTACCCTTATGGGTACGGTGATTGAAAAGGTTCATTCCGCGAAAAGCGGACTGAGTGAAGCCTACAATAGCCTTTTAAGAGGCTTTGAGGTGTGTGCTTTACAATATTTTTTAACTGTATAAAAAGAATGCCTATGTATAGATAGTAGCCCCTAAGACTTTGTTCGGTGTTCGAAAAGAAAACCGAACAAAGGATCTAATAAATCATGCAGGAGACTAACGCACATATCTGTTTGAACAAGTAGGCTGTGAAGCAGGCACCAGCTGCCAATGCCTCTGAAACATCCGAGCTAAGGAGGAAACTAGAAGAAAAGCAAGGTATGTAATACCAAAGCAGGTCTGAAACGATGCCAGCTCTGATGTAGTATCTCAATTAGTTTCATAATTATGTGTAACATCCCAAATTTTCAATTTGGAATGTTATATATAGGTCATTCATGCATATCATATTTTATTGCATCTTCGTTCTGCAATCCTTGAAATCCTAAGCAACTCAAGGACCCTCGGAGAGAGTTGGGGATTTCCCGGTTTTCATATTTGATTTTTATCAAATAATGAAACGAGGATTTTTTATTTTAATAATTTTTCTCTCTGAAAAATATTTCATTTTTAAAATAAATGAGAGGAGATAATATGACTTCTCCAAAATAATCGAAATATTGGAGGAAAAATATTAAAATCATTTATTTGGATTTTATTTGCAATTAGAAAAATTGCACATTTTTCAAAATTGCATTTTAGGGCCAAGAAAATGCTCATCTTGTTCTAAATATTTTATTTAGACGGTGAAAATTTGTTTTGGCATTTTAGATTTTTATTTTATTTTCTAGGATTTTATTTCCGTCGGCGAAATTGTTTTTCTTTAAAAAAATATCCCTGCGCCGACTGGGCCGATACCCAGCCAGGCCGCCGGCCCAATTGCCACCGCCGACTCGGATAGAGTCCGAGCCGGACTCCTCCTGCCGCCGCGCCTTGCCCCCTCCCCCAAGTCGCCGCCCCCTCCTCCTTATATACGCGCCACCCCGGCCCCCAACACCACAGCATCGCCACCGCCGCCGCAGCCGCCCGCGCCGCCTGTAGCCGCCCGCGCCGCTGCCGAGCCCCGCCGCCCGGCGAGCCGCCGCCCCGGCGCCCAAACCCTGCCTCGCCAGAGCCCCTCGCTGGAGGTACCGCGCCGCACCCGAGCCGCCGGTTTTAAAAAAAACCATTCGGTTTTTTTGAAACCCTAGTTCGTTTTTTAGATCGGTTCGCCGGTTTTCTCGGTTCTTCTAATTAGCGGAGGTTCGTCCGTACGTTCGTTTTAACGAGCGGTTTTTACCCGTTAGTTACAGTTAACGAACGCTCGTTCGTTAGTCTGTTCGTCAGTTTTCTTTTTATCGGATTAATATGCGATTATTTTCGATCGCGATTTCTGATCTGATCCTAGTTTCTGTTTATCTTTTCGCTCGTTAGTCGGAATCAGGCGATTCAAGCGCCTAGATCTTCGTCTCGAGACGCTCTTTCTGTTTAACCAACTTGTACAAGTTTTTGCTACTGTAAAATTTGACCTAAGTCCAGATTAGTAAATGGATCTTGTTTCTTTCGTTGTTTGAGTTTCGTTGCTCCGTTTGATTTGATTCTTTTTGCTAACCGGAGTTCTTAAGTTGAACTTTCTGGTCAACCTCTCTTATTTGAGTTTGGCCTGTGCATATTTTCTTGTTGCTTATGTATGTTATTGTTTGTTTGTGATAGAACACCTGGAGTGCGAAGCGTGTTACTACGAGTCTCTAGGTTTCACGGATCATCAACAAGGCAAGTAACACATTGATCATACTCTTTTCATACCCAGTTTTTATGCATTAGTTCCAATCCTCAAACATTGCATGATTAGGATGTCATTAACTTGTGGGTTGGGAAGTAGTTGTTGAGGTAGAACCTATTGCACTATTACTATCAAACCCTTGGGAGTTACTTCTACACGTTGTTTATGTTGCTATGCTATGCTATGCTCATAGACGTGGTTTGGGTTTGAGTGAAATCCATGACAAATGTGAGATTGTTAATTAATGGTTCAACTTAAGGTGGCAACTTAAATTAACATCCGGGTGGATTGAGGCACCTGGGGAACCCAGTGTTTTCTGTTTTTTTGGAAATCCCGGGGTACCTGTCATGGTTTTGTCACGGCAGATGTCCTAGAGAAATGACTTAGTCATGGAGCCATCGCGACGGGTTAGCTTGAAGGGGTTAAAGCGGACACAAGGACGCAAGAGAGTTTATACTAGTTCGGCCCCTACGATGAAGGTAAAAGCCTACGTCTAGTTGTGATGGAATTAATTGGGTTTCGATGACTAGGGAGCAAACAAGCTTCGCCTATGTCTCGAGTTGTTGTCTGTTGTCCTTGAACCGCCGCCGGGTCGTCCCCTTATATACACGGGTGACGCCCGTCGGTTCACAGAGTCCCAATACCGGCTCATAGATGTGTCCGGTTTGGTCTCTACTTATTCCTAACTTACAATACAAGTTAACTACCAACGCCGGTTTATGGCTACAGGCCTTGAACCGACCATGGGACTTGAGCCCTCATCTGCCTTTTTGGGCTTTAACATACTTAACTACTGACGAAGTTAACCCGGCCCAGATAGGCCGGTTTACGCCCAACAGTAATATCCCCAACATTAGGCCCCAGATTGATTTGAACGGGTTCATGTCAATCCTTTAGCAAAAACTTCATCTTCAACATATTCTCATGATTGCTGTAAACCGCCATGATGTCATCTTCTCTGATTGCTGTAAACCGCCATGATGTCATCTTCTCTGATTGCTGTAATATGCCATGATGTCATCTTCTCTGATTGCTGTAAACCGGAGTGACGTCACCTGTCATACCGAAGCTATCCATTATGCTTCCTTGTTTAATAGATCTGCGGGAATCGAGGCGACAGTTCCGTTTCGTGGCCCCTTGTTTGTCGTTCCTGACACATGTCTTTTTGCTTTATAAATAGGACCGAAGGGTCATTTCTTTCCTCCCCTTCGTGCCTTTCTTCTTCGTCTTCCTCGCATCGCCAGCCTCGAAACTCCGCCGCCGCCGTCAACTTCTGCACCAACCTTAGCCACTGCATCAACCTGAACGAACCAGAGCACCGCGGCAACCTTCCACGTCTTCCTCAACTCTGGTAAACCTTCTGCTCTTCTCAACACGGATCTGTTCTAGGGTTTCGTGTTCTTGCAGTGTTCATCACCTGTTCCTGTTCATATACTAGCTCCTGGATGCATCTATGGACCCCTGCTCTGTGTAGCGGTAGCTTTTAGTATCCGCCTTTAGTTTCATGCCCAAGACCATAGATCTCGCATATATTTCTGCCCATTGATTCAATATTGTTCTGCTTTGAGCTTTTGAATATTTTTCTTATTTTTTGAACTTGCTTCAGATCCAACGCTGTAGATAAATCTTGTGAAATCTGTTTCTGCATACTTATCCATCCGCAATCTCAGCTTTTCAATGCTTAGATCAGGCGGTTTAACCTTATAGAAAATTTTCCAAACCGGTATATGCCATTAGTCCCCTTGTTGAACCGCCAGATGTTGGTTGCTTCATGAAACTCTGGTTCAGATAGTTTTGTCTCTGGTTTAATAGTGCCCATACCAACGTACCTTGATTAAATGCATTTTTGAACCGGGATCTTCTACCTTGTAGATTCCATCACGGCCAAGCAAGTATATGAGTGCAATTGGGTTCCTTCTCGCGTCCCGGAGGATCAACTGGACGATTTAGTCCTGATTGGCGCTTTAGGCAGCAAAGATACCATCCATTGGAGGGCTCCTGGCAAAGAATGCCCTCCCACACCTCGAGAAGGAGAGGTTGTTGTTTTCGTAGATCACTTAGCCCGGGGCTTTAAGCCGCCTGGTTCTAAGTTTTATCAGGATGTTTTAGCCGAGTTTCAACTCCATCCGCAAGACACTGGCCCCAACTCTATTACAAATATATGCCACTTCCAAGTGCTCTGTGAGGTGTTCTTTCAAGAGGAGCCCATAGTGGAATTGTTCGGAGATCTTTTCCATCTAAACCGCCGTACTGAGTTTACTGATGGCTCTAATACGGAGTTGGGTGGCATGGCGATTCAGAAAAGGAAAGAGGTCACATACCCTCACGCCAAGCTGCACAGTCACCCCAAGGAGTGGAATCAGACATGGTTCTACTACAAAGACACCTCCCCTGCTGGTGAGAATCCCTTGCCTGGCTTTCGTCCGGAGTGGCTCAGCAATACACACCCTTTTCCTCAAAGATTGACTGCCCAGGAGAGAAGCAAATATGCTCCCCAGCTGTCAAAGCTTAGAGCCTTTATGGCCAACGGTTTAACAGGGGTTGATCTCGCTCACTGTTGGATATCATGGAGCATACTGCCCCTTAGTCAGCACTCCGGTTTGATGTGCGAGTATACTGACAGTGTTGATGATCCACTGCGACATTCAAAACTCCAGCTCTCCGGTGAAGAAATCACAGAGGCTGTGCATAAGATACTGAATGAACCGGAACACGTCTGCGCTAGAACCGGCCTGCTTCCCTTCTGTGCCACCAACAAACCGCCAGCTGTAAGACTTTGATTTTTCTCTTTGCTGAATCTGCATATGATATGTCTGGTCATTGTTTTTAATATCAGTGTCTGCATAATCAGGGCGATGATCCATTTTGGAGCAAAAAACTGCCGCAGGAGAAACCAGAAAAACCAGACAAACCGGAAAGAGCAACCCGGCAAAAGACTAAAGCTGTGAAGAAGACTGCCCACAGGAAAAGAACCACTGCATCTTCTAATCCGGCCCCTGATGATGAGGTGGATAATCCGGACTTTGAGGTAGAGCTTGACTCACTTGGTTTATTTTTCATGCGTCTTATTGATGATGATATTTGTCAGGATGATGCCAAAGCCAGCCACGCAGATGTTGCAGAGGTAATTATTCTCTCTTCTGATTCAGAAACTTTGCCTTCACAAAAAATCCATCAAGCAAACCGGAAAGTTAAATTTTCTCATCCTCTTGCTTATTTGGATCCTAAACTTCTTATGAAGACCCAACAACACGAAGCTTGCCGCACCACCCGGCACAGCGGCCAGGTAGTTACCTCCGCCGGCTTACCGAACAGTCGGGTTCGGAAACGCCATTCCGAGGTCTCTAATTTGCTTGTCAGTGCTTGTCCTAAAGCGGGCTGCTTTCGTCAACCTCTTAATCCGTCTGACTCCGATTACCAGGTTACTTCCCACTCATCTTCTGGCGAGTCATCGGCTACTCAGCTCCCACCGCTCAAAACGGTGCTTGGGTAAGCTATACTTATTGTGATGTTTGCAGTACATTGCCTTAGAACATATGCTATATTTGATTTTGTTATTCTTCTCAGGGCCAAACCTAGGCCAAGCAAGAAGGCCCGCCTGGACAAAGCGGCCGAAGAAGATGTCATTCTTGAACCAGGCAAGACACCCAATCTTGAAGCGGCTATTCCTGAGGATATACCCAACGATCCACCACGGCAGGACGATGATCTTATTTCTGATGAGAGACCTACTGACGCCTTAGGTCTTATCAATCAGCCCACAGGTTCCATCCGGATTGAAAGTTCCACCGGTCCAGCAAAACCTACTAACAAGCCAACAGCCCCAGTGTAAACCGGCGGTACCCAGGATGATGAGGTTGTCATTACTGGCACTGGCCATACTGAGCCAAGCAATCCTGTTGCTTTATCCAAACATTCTGCCAAGGAAGAATTTGCTGCCTTTGGCAACGGCAAGTGGAACGCTGATCTGACGACTTATGCTGCTTTGAACGCCCAAGATATCCATTCCGACTATCTGAACCGGTTGTATACCAGTCGCGACTATGAAGCCGGTCTGGTTAATATGATGAAAGAGAAATATGAAGTAACTTCCATATGCTCCTTCCTGCTTATATGCTTCCATTCTTGCTGACTCTCCTAGCCCCCAAGGGCCGGTTTGTTATATTCTTTCAAACCGGGACTTACCAATATAAATCTTGATGCTTTGAAGTTTGCTGATGTAGCCCCCAAGGGCCGGTTCAACTTAACATAGTTAAACTGGTACTTTAAGTAATTGAAATTGCCGCATCAGAATATATATGAGCAAATAGCCATTAGCCCCCAAGTGCCAAGTTGAATACTTGTATTGATCTTGGGACTTTGTAAGCAATTGAAAGATGAAGACCGAATATGCATTAGCCCCCAAGTGCTAAGCGCATAACTTGTTATGTGATTGGTACTTGAATCCTTATACCGATTTGTTGAAGCATATATCTATATGCATGCAGGCGGAGCTGAAGACGAAAGAAAACCAAGTCTCCGATCTCCAAGAAAACCTAAAAACCCAACAGGCTGAAACCTCCAAAGCAAAAGAGGAATAGGCCAGCGCTTTAAGCGCCATGGAACAGCTTAAGGAGAGCTTCAAGAAGAAGCGAGCGGATTGGGCCACTGAAAAGTCCGCTTTGATTAAACGAGCAGAGGATGCCGAGGCTGCACTAAAACCAGTGGCGGATGAACTGACCAGCATAAAGTGGCACGTGCATGCCATGACTACTGCTATCTTTGGTAAGCCAGTTTGCCTTCTGAATTGGCTCTGCCTTCTGACAGAGTCGCCGGTTTATTAACCCTTTATGGTATTTCAGGGACACGCATTGATCACTTGGGGTCAGATGTGCGGAAGAAACTAAAAGCCGCCTATACATTGGTTGAACAATTGTATACTGGTGCCCAGCGGATCATCTGTACCGCGTCTCATAACAAACCGGTGCCCACTTTGATTCAAGATACTCTGATGAAACTGTCAGTGCTTCCTGCCCGGGTTGAAGAGCTGAAGAAATCTGCTGCTCGAACCGGTGCAATCAATGCCTTAATCCGGGCAAAAGCCTGGGTGCCGGATTTTGATCCTATTGAAGCGGCTCAGGGCTATCCCAGCTTGAAGGAAGATGGGTCAGAATTTGGTGAAGCAGATCTGCGAGCAATAAACTGGGAGGTACGTCCACTAGCCTGTCAGTTGGATGAGGAAGCAGACTTGTCTCATTATCAAGCACAATATGAAAGTCAGAACAAGTGAATAGCTGCACCAATCCATGAATCGGAAAATCTGATCCCTCCAATCCATAAGCATACTTACGCTCCCGATATTGATCCATCATTGCTGATCCATGATGAAGCTGTTTTTCAAGCATTAATGGGAACCGACTGGACAACTGTGGATTTCCAGCCACTGGGTAGAGAAACGAAAGCTGAAGCGGCGCAGGATGACCCACAACCATCAGGCCAGGCTGGTGACCAAGCTTGAACCGGAAGCCAGTTTTAAAACTGCCTCTCCTTTGTGAAAAACAATTATATTATTATGGGCACCATGTTGCCTTGTAATAGGCTAGCTGATACCTTTGATGTTGATATGCCTTCGTGCATAACTTGCTCTTCCTGTGGTAATGAACTTTCCAAAACACTTTCTGAAATGAGAAATTCGTTAAGTGCCACCGCGGTTGTACCGTTAGGCGGAATATGATGTCTGTATATATGAAATCAAAACATCCAAAACAAAAATTTAAGTATATGATCAAATTTTTGAGATACATAATACCTGCCATCGTTGAGTGTGAAGTTGGCTTGGCCAATCTTTAAGCGGAGTTTTGCAAACCCACACTGTTGGAGGAGATAACAGCTCCTGTATATATATATGACGCTGGTTTTACCATGTAAACCGTGCCGGGTTATAATAAACACCGTGTTACTCCATAAGAGGATGTTAACAACAAGGATCAAACCGGACAAATAGTCTCCGGATTGACGTGAACTGTGTTCTGTCAATTGATTGGTTAAAAAACTTTGTCGGTTTAAAAAACACAATGAAAAGCAAAAACCCCCCTTCAAAGAAAAGTGTGAAGCAAAAGCAACGACAAAAACGTTTGCCAAAAAAGGTTTATTTAAGCTGATCAAATGGCGTTACCATGGCCAAACACGACCAAGCTCCCGTTAGGTGTAACTATGGTTCTAGTCAGCCAGGTCCCCAAGTGATTCTGTGGCATTTATGCCGACCAAATGGCGTGGTCATGGTTCGGGTTCGACCAAGCCCCCAAGTGATTCTGTGGCCTTAGGCCGATCAAGAGGCATGATTGGTTCAGACATGACCAAGCCCCCAAGTGATCTGGTGGCTCTCTCCTATCAAGAGGCATGGTATTGGTTCGGACACGACCAATCCTCCAAGTGATATAACACGATGCTTTTAGCAAAGCGAACTCAAGGGGTAAACCGGAGGCCGCTTTAGAGCAACTCCGTGTAACCTCACATGATGTAAAAGAACAGATACCCCGCTTTAGCTGAGGCTCCGGTTTATTATATTTAATCATAATATACACATTGTTGTAATATGTACATAAGTATAGCCAATGGCTCAGGTATAGTAAGGCCGAAGATGAGCTATATTCCACGGCCTGTTAGTCTCCTCCTCTGATGTACGTGAGTCCTTATGCTCTTGAATATCAATCAGATAGTACGACCCGTTGTGCAGATTCTTGCTGACCACGAAAGGCCCCTCCCAAGGTGGGGATAGCTTATGCATATCAGTCTGTTCTTGGATGAGCCGAACCACCAAATCTCCTTCCTGAAAGGTTCTGGTTCTGACCCGGCGACTGTGATAACGACGAAGATCCTGCTGGTAAATCGCTGATCGGGCAGCTGCGATGTCACGCTCTTCATCCAACCGGTCCAAAGCATCTTGCCATGCTGTCTCGTTGTCCGCTTCAATATAAGCCGTGACACGAGGTGAATCATGATGGATATCACTGGGGAGAACCGCCTCCGCTCCATAAACTATGAAGAACGGTGTGTATCCTGTTGATCTGTTGGGTGTTTTATTGATGCTCCATAACACAGATGGTAATTCTTCTACCCAACAACCCGGCGTTCTCTGCAAAGGAACCATGAGCCGGGGCTTGATGCCTCTCAAGATCTCTTGATTAGCTCTTTCTGCTTGACCATTGGACTGTGGATGTGCCACTGATGAAACGTCGAGCCAGATGTGCTCCCGTTCACAGAACTCCTTCATAGAACCTTTGGACAAATTGGTACCATTATCTGTGATAATATTGTGCGGAAAGCCAAACCGGAAAATCACCTTTTTGATGAACTGAACCGCCGTGGCCGCATCACACTTGCTAATAGGTTCTTCCTCCACCCACTTTGTAAACTTGTCAACCGCCACCAGGAGGTGGGTCTTCTTATCTTTGGACCTTTTGAAAGGCCCAACCATATCCAGCCCCCAAGTCGCAAACGGCCAAGTAATTGGAATCATTCTCAATTCTTGAGCCGGTACATGAGCACGTCTTGAAAACCTTTGGCAACCATCACATCGTCTGACCAGATCCTCTGCATCAGCATGAGCAGTTAACCAATAGAAGCCATGGCGAAACGCTTTAGCCACCAGAGACTTTGAACCGGCATGGTGACCACAATCTCCTTCGTGGATCTCACGCAAAATTTCACGGCCTTCTTCAGGAGACACGCAACGTTGAAAAGCTCCTGATACACTGCAATGATGCAACTCGCCGTTGATGATAGCCATGGACTTGGATCGCCGGATTATCTGCCGGGCCAGAATCTCATCCTCTGGCAACTCGCCCCGGTTCTTGTACGCCAGGTAAGGAAGCGTCCAATCCGGAATAACATGAAGAACTGCCACCAATTGAGCCTCCGGATCAGGAATAGCCAAATCCTCTTCACCAGGGATCTTGACCGACGGGTTGTGCAGCACATCTAGAAAAACATTGGGTGGGACCGGTATGCGCTGAGAGCCCAGCCGGCTTAAAGCATCTGCCGCTTCATTTTTCCGCCGGTCCACGTGGTCCACCTGATAGACTTTGAAATAACCTGTGACAGTATCCACCTCACGACGATATGCTGCCATGAGTGGGTCCTTGGAGTCCCAAGTGCCAGACACTTGCTGAGCCACAAGGTCCAAGTCACCGAAGCACTTAACTCGACTTAGATTCATCTCCTTAGCCATCCGGAGACCATGGAGCAAGGCTTCATACTCAGCTGCATTGTTAGTACAAGGGAACATTAAACAGAGAACATAACAAAACATATCACCTCATGGGGAAGTTAATACGACTCCAGCCCCCGAGTCAAAATGGATGGTCCAATACGTATGATCCGGCTCTTCTTCAGGTGCTTGCATTTCCGTCCAATCATTGATGAAATCAACAAGTGCTTGAGACTTAACCGTTGTCCGAGGCACATACTTCAAACCGTACGGCCCAAGCTCTATGGCCCACTTTGCAATCCGGCCAGTTGCTTCCTGGTTCTGGATGATATCTCCCAAAGGAGTAGAACTAACCACCATAATTGAGTGCCCTTGGAAATATTGTTTAAGCTTCCGGCTTTCCATAAAAACTCCATACAGCAGCTTCTGCCAATGCGGATACCTTCGCTTGGACTCAATGAGCACCTCGCTGATATAATAGACCGGACGTTGAACTGGATGCTCCTTACCTGCCTCCTTTTGCTCCACCACAATAGCTACACTGACCGCCCGAACATTAGCAGCAACATATAGCAGTAACGACTCATTGTCAACGGGAGCGGCGAGCACAGGCGGATTGGCCAATTGCCGCTTTAAGTCCTCAAATGCTTCATCAGCAGCAGAACTCCAGACAAACTGATCCGTCTTTTTGAACATCTGATACAAAGGGATTGCCTTCTCACCCAGGCGACTGATAAACCGGCTTAGCACAGCAATCCGGCCTGCCAGGCGTTGAACATCGTTGATACACTTTGGTTTAGCCAGGGAGGTGATAGCCGTGATCTTCTCCAGATTAGCCTCAATTCCCATGTTGGACACTAGAAAACCCAATAGCTTGCCCGCCGGTACACCAAAGACACACTTGTCCGGATTAAGCATCATCTTGTATGTTCTCAGGTTATCAAAGGTTTCCTTCAAATCATCAATCAGAGTCTCCTTCTCCCTGTATTTAACCACGATATCATCCACGTAAGCATGTACATTACGGCCAATCTGCTTGTGAAGACAATTTTGTACACACCGTTGGTAAGTTGCCTGGGCACTCTTGAGCCCGAAGGGCATAGACACATAGCAGAAGGCTCCAAAGGGAGTTATAAATGCTGTCTTCTCCTGGTCCTTAACTGCCATTTTGATCTGATGATAGCCAGAATACGCATCCAAAAAACTTAAACGCTCACAACCCGCCATAGCATCAATAATTTGATCAATACGGGGGAGGGCAAAAGGATCTGCTGGACAAGCTTTATTAAGATCTATGTAATCCACACACATGCACCAGGTGCCGTTTTTCTTGAGGACCAGCACCGGATTGGCAAGCCACTCGGGGTGGAAAACTTCAACAATAAAGCCAGCTGCTAAGAGCCTGGCTACCTCTTCTCCAATCGCCTTGCGTCTTTCTTCGTTAAACCGGTGGAGGAACTGTTTCACCGGTTTATATTTAGGATCCACATTAAGTGTGTGCTCAGCGAGTTGCCTCAGTACACCTGGCATGTCAGAGGGCTTCCATGCAAAAATGTCCCGATTCTCACGGATGAACTCGATGAGCGCGCTTTCCTATTTCAGATCCAAGTTGGCACTGATGTTGAACTGCTTGGACGAATCGCCGGGTATGAAGCCAACAAGCTTAGTTTCTGCTGCCGATTTTAACTTCAGGGCCGGATCATGCTCCGTAGTTGGCTTCTTCAACGGAGTCATGTTTGCCGGATCAACATTGTCTTTATAGTACTTCAACTCCTCGGTGGCACAAACTGACTCTGCATAAGCCGCATCTCCTTCCTCGCATTCCAAAGCGATTTTGCGGCTTCCGTGAACCGTTATTGTCCCCTTGTGACCCGGCATCTTGAGCTGAAAATACACATAACAGGGCCGATCCATAAACTTGGCGTATGCTGGTCGCCCAAACAGGGCATGATATGGACTTTGGATTTTCACCACTTCAAACGTCAATGTCTCCGACCTGGAATCATGATCATCCCCAAAGGCCACTTCGAGAGCTATCTTACCAACAAGATATGATGATATGCCAGGCACTACACCGTGGAATACTGTATTAGACGGTTTGAGATTCTTATCTGTTAGTCCCATACGATGGAAGGTCTCATAGTACAGGATGTTAATGCTGCTCCCTCCATCCATGAGCACCTTGGTGAACTTATAACCTCCCACCTGAGGCGCCACCACCAGAGCCAACTGACCCGGATTATCGACCTGAGGTGGGTGATCCTCTCTGCTCCATATGATTGGCTGTTCAGACCAACGTAGATAACGGGGTATGGCCGGTTCAACAGAGTTGACTGCCCGCCTCTGAACCTTCCGGTCTCGCTTGTCCAAGCTAGTGGTAAAGACATGGTACTACCCACTACTCAACTGCTTTGGGTTGCTCTGGTAACCTGACTGTTGTTGCTGTTGGTTGTAACCACACTGGTTGTTCTGACTATTTTGACCATTATGCCCGCCCGGATTACCATTAAATCCTGAACCGGAACTTCCTCCACCGTAACCCGGCCCGGACCCTGAGCCACCGCCAGATTCATGATCATACCGGAAATTATTAGAATTCTTGAACTCCTGCATAATAAAGCAATCCTTCCAAAGGTGGTTTGCTGGCTCCTCCTTCATCCCATGTCTTGGACAGGGCTGGCTTAGCAGATAGTTTAGGCGGTTTGGGTTAGGTTTGGGTGCTCCATTACGATTTTTTGGCCTACCCTTGCGTCGCTGGCCATTGTCCTGTGCGTTGGTATTAGCCACAAAGTCCATGTTACCATCCGCTTTACGCTTGCCTCCTCCGCCATTGCCTACCCAGTGATGCTGCTGACCTTTGGAGCTGATGTTCTTCTTCCCTTTCCCTGTCTTGTCATCATCAGATTCGGGATCCTTGGTACTATCAGAATCAGCATATTTCACCAAAGCGGCCATGAGGGTCCCCATGTCGGTGCAATGACGCTTCATCCATCCCAATTTCAACTTCAGGGGCCCAAATCGGCAGTTGCCTTCTAGGGTTAATACTGCGGTGTCAGTGTTGATGCGGTCTGAGGAGTGCAACACTTGTGAAACCCGGCGCACCCAATGAGTCATTGATTCTCCTTCCTCCTGGACGCATGCAGCTAAGTCCACTATCGACATAGGCTGTTTACAGGTATCCTTGAAATTGCTGATAAACCGGGCTCGTAATTGGGCCCATGAACTGATAGAATTAGCTGGCAAGCTTTTTAACCAAGTACGGGCCGTTCCTTCAAGCATCATGGTGAAGTATTTCGCACACGCCGTGTCATCCACATCAAGCATCTCCATGGCCATCTCATAGCTTTCCACCCATGTCTCTGGTGGTTGATCCGCCGTGTAATTTGGTACCTTGCGCGGGCCTTTGAAATCCTTGGGCAGGCGCATGTTGCGTAAAGAGGGGATAAGGCACGGCACCCCCAAAGAACTAGAAGTAACACCAGGTTCGATCGGGATGGTTGGACGAACCGGCGTGAGCTACCGAGCCTGATGTTGTGCGGCTAACTCGGCCTCCCTGCGCGCTCGGGCCCGGTTCACCACTTCCTGAGCGTCATCAGGACCACCCATCGGGTTGTTTCCACGGGGTGCTCCACATCGTTCATTACTCGACACTGCTGGTTCATCCATATGTCTGCTATAGCTCCGGCTTGGACGGGGGTCGAGTGGATCCGGTCGCGGCTGTACGAGTATGCTTCCTGTTGGGCCAAAGCTGTCCTCAGAAGTTCCTTGACCCGTCGCGTCTCTACTGCCTGCGGCGAGTCACCTTCAATTGGAATGGCCTCCAGCCGTGCAGCAGCGGCAACAAGATTGTCCATTGGGTTGGAGTAGTGACCCGGAGGTGTTAAAGCATCCTGAGGTATAACGGTGTTTTGATGAGGTGGGTCCATCTGACGAGGCTGAACCGGTGCACCGGTCCTAGGGGCTTCTGCCCGCTTCCCCTCCGGCGGATTGCCGGCTCTTAGTCCTGGAGTGTTGAAAAGGTCTCTGGCCTCGAAAACCGGAGGTAAGCGGGATCGGTGCTTCCTCCTCATGACTTCATGCGACGCGCTCTGGTCCAACATAAGCCTATAGGCCTGTGTGTCTAAAGCGGCCCGCTCTGTGGCCATCCTGGTGTCCTCAGCCGCCAGATCCGCCTTGGCCTGGGTGATCTGTTCCTTTACCTTTGCAATCTCCATGTTGTGAACGCCCTGATCTGGCGGATTAACTTCCGCCATAAGCACAGCCAACGCATCAAATAGTTCTAATAGAACCTGAGCCGGCGGGCGCACAGGGCCTCCTGCCCCGACAGCCGTTGCCGCTGCTGAACCGGAGATCGTTGCCGCGGCTGTCGAAGAATGAAGCGCTGCTTGTGTTCCGGTCATTAATATTCCAACCCGATTGGGCAGATCAGAGCGGTCCGGAATACTGTCGCCATCGGAACAGCTCCCAATCCGGCCATCTTGTAGCTGATAAAGAGATTCGGTTTCTCCGGTCGAAGATTCGTCACCGGAACAAACGACAGTCGCCCCGTGAAACTCCGATCCGTCCTCATAACTTCCTCCATGGATGACTCCCACGAAGGCACGCTTCATGGCCGGTTTAACCCGGGCGGATTGCGCATGCTAAGCCGTCTCGACGAGGTCGGTGCAGATGTCCGGCTCAGGGCCCGGTTCACCGATCTTGCCAATGAAAACGTGAATGCTACCAAAGGGGACCCGGTACCCATACTCAATTGAGCCGGCCTCGGGGCCCCAGCCTGCGTCGTCGATGTAGAGCTTGCCGCGACGAATCTTAGTTATCCGGCCTACAGCGTAGCCCTCGAGTCCTTCAAAGCGGCCCTCCAAGAACAGGAAACCATCGTGCGATAGCCCCACGGTGGGCGCCAACTGTCGTGGTTTTGTCACGGCAGATGTCCTAGAGAAAGGACTTAGTCGTGGAGCCATCGCGACGGGTTAGCTTGAAGGGGTTAAAGCGGACACAAGGACGCAAGAGAGTTTATACTAGTTCGGCCCCTTCGATGAAGGTAAAAGCCTACGTCTAGTTGTGATGGAATTAATTGGGTTTCGATGACTAGGGAGCAAACAAGCTTCGCCTATGTCTCGAGTTGTTGTCTGTTGTCCTTGAACCGCCGCCGGGTCGTCCCCTTATATACACGGGTGACGCCCGTCGGTTCACAGAGTCCCAATACCGGCTCATAGATGTGTCCGGTTTCGTCTCTACTTATTCCTAACTTACAATACAAGTTAACTACCAACGCCGGTTTACGGCTACAGGCCTTGAACCGACCATGGGCCTTGAGCCCTCATCTGCCTTCTTGGGCTTTAACATACTTAACTACTGACGAAGTTAACCAGGCCCAGATAGGCCGGTTTACGCCCAACAGTAATATCCCCAACAGTACCCGTGTGATCTTCCTATGGACCGCCACCCAGGCTCAAAGGGAACTGGGATGATTCATGCTAGAAACTTCCGTGTGCAGCCACAAGCTATTATGGGTCTAGCATAGTTGAGTAAGTTACATGAAGCTCTTGAAGAGGTAGATCATCAGGTCGTGGGTTTTGTAGGTTTGGTATGGTCTACCCGGAGTAAAGAGTTAATGTTTCTGAAAGACTGTGTCTCGGTCATCCATTTCTCAAACACCATGTAGTGCGAGAAATCCAACGGAGACGATCGGGTCTTGTGGGGAAAAGTGCGCAAACCTCCACAGAGTGTACAATCTAATCATGGTTAGCCGTGTCCCCGGTTTTGGACAATCTTGAGTATCTAGTACTTGGGTTATCACATGTATCTCATCACTCTTAATTAATATTGTTGGGTTGTTAACTACTTTAATTTGAGATTGAGTTGGGGTTACCTTCTCAATATTGTTCAACCACCATGATAGTTAAATTAAAATCTATTCCTTTGTTGTAGGGAAAAATTGGCTTTACGCAAAACTATAAACATAGAGCTTTCCACCAGCCAAATATGCATGTAGTGATAGCATTATTCTGTTCTTGCTCTACTGTGTTACTTTGCCAGCATATTCCATGAGCTGACCCGTTTTCGGGCTGCAATGTATTATGTTGCAGACTTTTCAGACGAGGAGTAAGGTTCGTTAGGTCGTTGCCGTGCAGCTCAGCTATGCCATTGGAGTTGATGGACTCACTTTATCTTCCAAGCCTTCCGCTGTTATCGCATTAGATGGCCTTAAGCCATATTATTGTAATAAGTTCTCTCTTGAGACTTTTCGATGTAATGAATGTGTGATTGCTACTCTGATATAAATCCTTTGAGTACTGTGTGTGTCAGCATTACTGATCCAGGGATGACACTGAAGCACAGAGACTTGACCATCTGAGGTCGGGTCGCTACAAGATGGTATCAGAGCACACGCTGAGTGTAGGACATGACCACTAAGATAAAACCCTAGGTCACTATTCTCTTCTCATTTCTGACTCCTCTCCATTTTCTACTCTTTAGGATGACGGAGATGAAGAACAAGTTTGCACAACTGGATGAAGACACACCTTTTGGATGCCACTTGAAGGAAGTCACTAGGTACTTGAACATTGGAATACCAAGCTTCACCGGGACCTACAATGCCACCTTACCAGAAGAGGAGCGCTGGATGATTCAAGTACACGTTCCAGGATGGACGTTCTCGCCAACTTCTAAACCCATAGAATTTTTCCTTCGACGCACCAACCTGGAGTTTAGGAAAGAGCATGGCAGCCCACATTACCATGGGACGCATTGGAGAAGTTTACAACAGGGAACTCAAGGACACTATCTACCAAATATGTGAGCGCCGAGACGAGCAATGGCAAGTAATCAGCACCAGGAAGCATATATCCATTGAAGCTTTCATCCAGGAGTTAAACCAGCACATTCGACGTCAGGAGAACCAGATGTGCGCGGACATGATGGACTTGAAGAAGGCGAAGACTAGGATCATCGAGCTAGAGGAAGAACTCAAGGTTACACGCGATGGATATGAGGAGGAAATCAAGACACTACTGGAGAAGAATGACGACCTAGTTAAGAAGATCGGAGTATTCATGGGAGACCCCACACCAGTAGAAGAAGACGAAGAACCCAAGGAGATTCGCCCCAAGGACTACATCATCATTGATGACACCGATTCAGATCCTAGTGAGGATGGCTTTGAAGACGAAGCTGGAGCAGACATCATGGAGTCTTCCACCGATCAAAATTTCTAGATGACCACCATATATTATTAGTATTCCCCCATGTAATCAGTAGTAGTTGAGCACTTTTGCGATAGTTCTAGACCGCTTGTATGCCCTTTCTTGATTGATTGAGTGAAATGATTGTGTTTGTCTCATGTGCATATGGGTAGTGCTTTCTCATTAGACCTCATTCTATTCTGATCTCTCCCCTCTAAACCCATCAGATGCCTCCGAGACGTGACATCGGTTTTGCTTTCCCTCCGGAGCTCACTCAGTTGATCCAGCAGCAGAATACCCTGATGCAGTTGTTAGTTCAGAACCAAGGCAACAACAACAACAACAATCCACCACCACCACCACCGGTTGACAACCTAGGCCATTTTCTGAGGTTACATCCGCTGGTGTTTTCTAGTAGCACCGAGCCTATAGTTGCTGATGATTGGCTACATCATATTGGAAGGGAGTTGACCACCATAGGTTGCACAGATGCTGAGAAGGTGCGCTTTGCCGCACACCAGTTGGATGGACCAGCAGCCTCATGGTGGGAGAATTACACAGCCACTTCTCTTGTAGCCAATGTCACTTGGGACCAGTTTCAGCAAGCTTTCCGCGAAACCCATGTCTCAACTGGAGCCATGCAGATGAAGAAGCGGGAGTTCCGCAATTTACGCTAGGGGAACCATACTGTGGCTCAGTACGTGGATGAGTTTAGCAAGTTATCTCGTTATGCCCCTGATGATGTGGCCACAGATGCCGCGAAGCAGGAGAAGTTTATGGAAGGGCTAAATGATGAGATGAGATCATGAAAATGCCAGCAGTGACCATAGTAGCTGCATGTATCAAAGCAGATACTGGAGTGGGACCCTCCATTGCATCGGGTAACCACAAGAGTTGGTAGATAAGGCTCTTATGATTGAAGGGAAGCAGCAGCAGATTGAGAGTCGTAAGAGGAAGTACAGACAAGGGAAGTATAACTCTGGAGCTCAACAGAAGCCACGCCTAACCCCGAACTCGGGAGGACTTGTTCATAACCATGGAGGTCACAACCACACTGGAGGAGGATCGCGTAACCACAATGGTAGTAAGAATGGAAATGGGAATGAAGCCAACAACAATCAGAACCGCTCCAACCCAGCCACACCCGCCAAAAGAGACCTAAGTCAAGTTACTTGATTTAAGTGCGGGAAGACAGGGCACTATGCCAATGATTGCCCTGAAGGAAGGAATGGAAACGGAAATGGGAGCGCTGGGAAGAAACCTAATCCATTCAGCAAAGGACAAGCTAACCACGTTAACGTGGAGGAGGTTGAAGAGCAGCTGGACGCGGTAATAGGTATGTTTTTGGTTAAGTCATTTACCGCTCTTGTTCTTTTCGATACTGGTGCATCGCATTCATACATATCAAGGGGATTCATGGATAAGTTTAAACTACCGACCCAAACCTTTAGGACCCTCTCCTAGTGAGTTCACCCGGAGCAGAGTACATGGCTAGCCGATGGTGCGACCAAATACCCCTAACCATTGGCACACATGTTTTTTCGTCCGACCTAATTATATCTTGGAGTCACAAGGATTGGATGTGATATTAGGTATGGACTGGATGTCAAGGTATGAAGGAAGTATTGACTGTGCTAGTAAGTCGATTTGTCTCACCACCCCGGAGGGAAAAAGGATTAAGTATGTATCTAGGCATGTGCCTAGGAGGAGCCAAGTGAATGCCCTCACGGGAGTTGTTCAGGAGGAAGTGCCTGTAGTAAAGGACTACCCGGATGTTTTTCCAAAAGAGTTACCAGGCATGCCACCAGATAGAGACATTGAGTTTTTGATAGAGCTATTGCCAGGTACAGGGCCAATATCCAAGAGACCCTATCGGATGCCCGCAAATGATCTGGAGGAAATTAAGAAACAGATCAAGGAGCTATTGGAGAAATGTTACATTCGAAGAAGCTCGTCACCTTGGGGAGCCCCAGTACTTTTGGTTGAGAAGAATGATAAATCCCTAAGGATGGTTGTTGATTATCGAGCTTTGAATGAAGTGACAATTAAGAACAAGTACCCACTGCCGATGATCAATGATCTGTTTGATCAGTTGCAAGGAGCCAAAGTGTTTTCGAAGATCGATTTGCGATCGGGATACCATCAGTTGAAGATTCGAGAGAAGGATATACCAAAGACAGCGTTCACCATGCGGTATGGATTATATGAGTATACGGTCATGTCGTTTGGACTGAATAACGCCCCTGCCTATTTCATGAGCATGATGAACAAGGTATTCATGGAGTATTTCGACAAGTTTGTTGTGGTGTTTATTGATGATATTATGGTATACTCGAAGAATGAAGAGGAGCACAAGGAGCATTTGCGGTTAGTTCTTGAGAAACTCAGGGAACACCAGTTGTATGCTAAGTTCGGCAAATGCGAATTTTGGTTGAAGGAATTCGGGTTCCTTGGACATGTTATATCAGGGGAAGGAATAACAGTAGACCCCAGCAAGGTTCAGTCAGTCACTGAATGGTTGTCACCCACTTTAGTTAGCGAGATCCGCAGTTTCCTTGGACTCGCAGGATACTACCGAAGATTCATTGAGAATTTTTCCAAGATTGCGAAGACAATGACTGAACTATTGAAGAAGGATACTAAGTTTAAATGGACAGAAGATTGCGAGGCAAGTTTCCAGGAGTTGAAGAAACGTTTGACTACAGCCCAAGTGCTAACACTGCCAGATATACATAAGGATTTCCAAGTGTATTGCGACACCTCTCGCTTAGGACTTGGATGTGTGCTTATGCAGGACGGAAGAGTTGTTTCGTATGCCTCACGACAACTAAAACCTCATGAGTTGAACTATGCCACGCATGATTTGGAGCTAGCAGCCGTATTACATGCGTTGAAGACTTGGAGACATTACCTTATTGGAAACCGTTGTGATGTGTACACGGATCATAAGAGTTTGAAGTACATTTTCACCCAAAAGGAGCTGAACATCAGGCAGAGGAGATGGTTGGAGATTATAAAGGATTACGACATGAAGCTACACTATCATCCAGGAAAAACAAATGTCATAGCAGACGCTCTGAGCCGGAAGAGTTACGCTACTATCCTCGAAAGTAAGGGATTACCGAAGGAGTTAGCAGAGGATATCATGGAACTTTGATTGGAGATTGTTCCAAGAGGTTTTGTTGCAACAATGGAGGTTCAGTCTACATTGTTGGGAAAGATTCGAGAAGCTCAGAAGGATGACAAAGAGATTGCCGACATAAAGGAGAAGATGAGCAAAGGAAAGGCCAAAGGTTTCTGTGAGGATGAGCACGATACCTTATGGTTTGAGGACCGAGTTTATGTGCCCAATAACCCAAAGATCAGGAAGTTAATACGTCAGGAAGCTCGTGACTCACCATACTCGATACACCCCGGAAACACCAAGATTTTTTTCGATTTGAAGGAACGTTTCTGGTGGACTAGTATGAAGAAGGATATCGCCGAGTATGTAGCCGTATGTGATGTTTGTCAAAGAGTGAAGGCAGAGAATCAGAAACCAGCATGACTATTACAGCCTATGCCGATACCCGAATGGAAGTGGGATAAACTTGGCATGCACTTTATCACCGGATTGCCCAGAACCAAAGTAGGATATGATTCGATATGGGTAGTAGTTGATCGCTTGACCAAAGTGGCTCACTTTATCCCAGTGAAAACCACTTATACAAGTGTGAAGTTGGCCAAGATATATGTCCAGGATCGTATGTCTGCATGGAGTTCCGAGGACCATCGTATCAGATAGAGGAACACAGTTTACCTCAAAGTTTTGGCATCAGTTACATCAGACATTGGGAACAAGATTGGAGTTCAGTACAGCGTTTCACCCGCAGACGGATGGACAGACTGAGTGGGTCAACCAGATACTAGAAGACATGTTGAGAGCCTGTGCGCTAGATTATGGATCTAGCTGGGATGGCAATTTTCCTTACGCAGAGTTCTCGTACAACAATAGCTACCAAGCCAGTTTGAAGATGACACCATTTGAAGCCCTGTATGGACGCAGGTGCAGAACGCCGTTGATGTGGGATGAGGTAGGAGACCGGCAGTTGTTTGGACCAGACTTGATCAAGGAGTCTGAGGAGAAGGTTAAACTGATTCGTGATATACTGAAGATTGCTCAGTCCAGGCAGAAGAGTTACGCAGATTCGAAACGCAAGGAGGTAACATATGAAATTGGAGATAGAGCATATTTGGAAGTATCACCTTTACGAGGAGTGAAACGTTTTGGAGTTAAGGGAAAGTTAGCCCCGAGATTTGTAGGACCGTATCGTGTTTTGGAATGGATGAGAGAAGTTGCCTACAAGTTGGAGTTACCTGAGGGATTGCCAGGAGTTCACGATGTGTTTCACGTTTCACAGTTGAAGAAGTGTCATGCTGAGATGGCCGATATACCGTTAAGAGATACAGTACCCTTGGAGGCGATTCAGTTGGACAGTGATTTGACTTATGAGGATAAGCCAGTTAAGATTCTTGAGTTTGCCAGCCGAGTCACCCGCAGCAAGGTTATCAAGTTTTGCAAAGTTCAGTGGAGCCACCATACCGAGGATGAAGCCACCTGGGAACGAGAGGATGATCTCCGCAAAGACCACCCACACCTATTTTCTAGCCAATCCGAATCTCGAGGGCGAGATTCATCTTAAGGGGGGTAGGTTTGTAACATCCCAAATTTTTAATTTGGAATGTTATATATAGGTCATTCATGCATATCATATTTTATTGCATCTTCGTTCCGCAATCCTTGAAATCCTAAGCAACTCAAGGACCCTCGGAGAGAGTTGGGGATTTCCCGGTTTTCATATTTGATTTTTATCAAATAATGAAACGAGGATTTTTGATTTTAATAATTTTTCTCTCCGAAAAATATTTCATTTTTAAAATAAATGAGAGAAGATAATATGACTTCTCCAAAATAATTGAAATATTGGAGGAAAAATATTAAAATCATTTATTTGATTTTATTTGCAATTAAAAAAATTCACGTTTTTCAAAATTCCATTTTAGGGCCAAGAAAATGTTCATCTTGTTCTAAATATTTTATTTAGAAGGTGAAAATTTGTTTTGGCATTTTTAGATTTTTATTTTATTTTCTAGGATTTTATTTCTATCGGTGAAATTGTTTAAAAAAAATCTCCCCGCGCCGACTGGGCCGAAACCCAGCCGGGTCGCGGGCAAAATCGCCGTTGCCGACTCGGACAGAGTCCGAGCCGGACTCCTCCTGCCGCCGCGCCTTGCCCCCTCCACCAAGTCGCCACACCCCTCCTCCTTATATACGCGCCACCCTGGCCCCCCACCACTACACCACAGCCACCGCCACCGCGCCACCCGCAGCCGCCTGCCACACCGCGCCGCTCGCAACCGCCGCCCGCAGCCACCGCCCGCGCCGCCACGCCGCCCAAACCCCGCCTCGCCAGAGCCCCTCGCCGGAGGTACCGCATCGGACCCGAGCCGCCGGTATTTTTAAAAAAAACTGTTTGTTTTTTTCTTAAAAAACGTTCGGTTTTTTAGAAACCCTAGTTTGTTTTTTAGATCGGTTCGCCGGTTTTCTCGGTTCTTCTAATTAGCGGACGTTCGTCCATACGTTCGTTTTAACGAACGGTTTTCACCCGTTAGTTACAGTTAATGAACGCTCATTCGTTAGTCTGTTCGTCAGTTTTCTTTTTATCGGATTAATCTGCGATTATTTTCGATCGCGATTTCTGATCCGATCTTAGTTTCTGTTTATCTTTTCGCTCGTTAGTCGGAATCAGGCGATTCAAGCGCCTAGATCTTCGTCTCGAGACCCTCTTTCTGTTTAAACAACTTGCACAAGTTTTTTCTACTATAAAATTTGACCTAAATCCAGATTAGTAAACGGATCTTGTTTCTTTCGCCGTTTGAGTTCCGTTGCTCCGTTTGATTTGATTCTTTTTGCTAACCGGAGTTCTTAAGTTGAACTTTCTGGTCAACCTCTATTATTTGAGTTTGACTTGTACATATTTGCTTGTTGCTTATGTATGTTATTGTTTGTTTGTGATAGAACACCCGGAGTGCGAAGCGTGTTACTACGAGTCTCTAGGTTTCACGGATCGTCAGCAAGGCAAGTAACACATTGATCATACTCTTTTCATACCCAGTTTTTATGCATTAGTTCCAATCCTCAAACATTGCATGATTATGATGTCATTAACTTGTGGGTTGGGAAGTAGTTGTTGAGGTAGAACCTATTGCCCTGTTACTATCAAACCCTTGGGAGTTACTTCTACTCGTTGTTTATGTTGCTAAGTTATGCTATGCTCGTAGATGTGGTTTGGGCTTGAGTGAAATCCATGACAGATGTGAGATTGTTAATTAATGGTTCAACTTAAGGTGGCAACTTAAATTAACATCTGGGTGGATTGAGGCACCTGGGGAACCCAGTGTTGTGTATTTTTTTTGGAAATCCTGGGGTACTCGTGTGATCTTCCTATGGACCGCCACCCAGGCTCAAAGGGAACTGGGATGATTCATGCTAGAAACATTCATGCTAGAAACTTCCGTGTGCAGCCACAAGCTATTATGAGCTCTAGCATAGTTGAGTAAGTTACGTGAAGCTCTTGAAGAGGTAGATCAGCAGGTAGTGGGTTTTTTAGGTTTGGTATGGTCTACCGGGAGTAAAGAGTTAATGTTTCTGAAAGACTGTGTCTCGGTCATCCGTTTCTCAAACACCATGTTGTGCGAGAAATCCAACAAAGGCGATCGGGTCTTGTGGGGAAAAGTTCGCAAACCTCCACAGAGTGTACAATCTAATCATGGTTAGCCGTGTCCCCGGTTATGGACAATCTTGAGTATCTAGTACTTGGGTTATCACATGTATCTCATCACTCTTAATTAATATTGTTGGGTTGTTAACTACTTTAATTTGGGATTGAGTTGGCGTTACCTTCTCAATATTGTTCAACCACCATGATAGTTAAATTAAAATCTATTCCTTTGTTGTAGGAAAAAATTGGCTTTACGCAAAACTATAAACATAGAGCTTTCCACCAGCCAAATATGCATGTAGTGATAGCATTATTCTGTTCTTGCTCTACTGTGTTACTTTGCCAGCATATTCCATGTGCTGACCCGTTTTCGGGCTTCAACGTATTATGTTGCAGACTTTTCTGACGAGGAGTAAGGTTCGTTAGGTCGTTGCCGTGCAGCTCAGCTATGCCGTTGGAGTTGATGGAATCACTTTATCTTCCAAGCCTTCCGCTGTTATCGCATTAGATGGCCTTAAGCCATATTATTATAATAAGTTCTCTCTTGAGACTTTTCGATGTAATGAGTGTGTGATTGCTACTCTGTTATAAATCCTTCGAGTACTGTGTGTGTCAGCATTACCGATCCAGGGATGACACTGAAGCACAGAGACTTGACCATCTGAGGTCGGGTCCCTACATTATGTTTGCAGCTGACATGTCTGAGGTCGAGGCCATCAAGAGTGCACTAGCTGAGGCCAGGAAGGAGGCGGAGGAGGAGTGAGCCTCCCGCCTTAAACATGAATTGCGAGTGGAGGAAGTACAGCAGGAGCTCAAGGATAACATAGGCAAATGCGAGTCCTTAGAGCGCAAGAGTTCGGAGCAAAATTCCGAACTTGCCAAGGCACTCCAAAGTGCACAAGAAGCCCGGGCCGAAGCCCAAAGCGCTGTTCGGGAGATCCAAGAGGCAAGGAAAATTGCGGCGGGTAAGGCCTTTAACATGCAGAGAAAATTTGTGAAGAAAAGGTACATCTTTCTAACCCGAATTTGGAGTTCTCTAAGAGTGTTTGCGGACCTACCCCGGAGTGTTTCCGATGCCATGGAGTTCTTCCGGGCCGAAGAGGGGAGCTCAATGGAGAAGTTGTTTTGGTCGCAGTACCTTGCGCCAGAGCATCCTGTGCCCCTCAGCGGTCAGCTGAAGCAATGGAACGAACTGCACAGGGTGGCTGAATTGGCTATGAGGGATTTGATAATCCGTCTTTGGCCCGTCGAACCCATGCCCAGTAGCTACTTCGGTCTCGTCAAGCGGCTGGTCAGCGCCTGCCCTCAGCTTGATGCTATGAAGCGGTCGGTCTGTATTGAAGGTGCGCGGATGGCCTTTGCCCGTGTCAAGGTGCAATGGGCGAAGATGGACGCCGTCAAGCTTGCAACCGAGGGACCTCCCGCTGGAAAAGAGCATCGCACGCCGGAGCGGTACTTTGATGATGTCTTGAAAGGATCCCGCATTGTAGAGGGCCAGTGTTCGAAGGACATCATTTTTGAATGAATGTATTTATGTTGTCCAATCCCGTATCACGATACAGGGCTTATGTATGATATATTTCTTATTTTACTTTAAAATATCTCCTCATGTGCGGTTGTTTCTGATATCTGAGAGTTGTCCAGTCGTCGGCTTCATCCCCCACGTAGGTAGTATGGGGATGTTCGGGATAACACTTAAACACGCTTGATCCAATGTACTGGTCCATGAAGGAGGTGTTAGTGCGGCGAACCAGGCAATCGGACGATGCGAATTTATCGCCCTTACTTAGCCATAGGAGTTTTATAATGGGAGTGTGGGTGCAACCCCTAGTATTGTTTGATTATACGAACTTGGGTGCTGTGAATGCCCGGATAGGTGGAGGACATCGTATCGCATAATTCGGAAAAATCGCTAGAGATTTATACTTAGTCACCGAATAGCTGACCAGCTCTCGCCCCATCATGACAGTCAATTTTCAGCTTTCTCTACTGAGGTGTTTGTCCGGGTAAACCACAAACACAATCCCAGTAGTTCTCCCTTTACTACCCTAGCCGATCAGACAGAACGTAAGGTAGCAAGCACAGGAGCCGGGCAACCCAACTATTGACCAAAGACATGATTAAGAGCCAATGCATATAATGCTATATTCGGGACGCCGAATTGCACTTGTGAAAGTGTTTGGACTTTGTTTTAATATTTAAAATATGTACGTGGCTTAATAAAGCCCCTGGCAATTTAGGCCATACCGAGGTGTACATGATAATCGGAAAAAATGCGGAAACATATGTTAAGAGATAAGCCAATGCCATGTAGGTTTTGGCTAAAAACTGTTTCCATTGTAATCTGATTGATACGTCAAAACGTATTGATACAAATAATGCAATAAGCAACGAGGCTATTTTACATGCCGAACACAAGGGGAAGCCGTGCATGCATCCTGTAAGCTGACGAGGTGTCCCCTTGAAGGAAGTAGGATCATACTTCTCTTGTTGAGGAACAAACTTCATCTTGGCGTATTGATCTTCTTCCCACTCAACTCCATTGGCATTGAACTTTCGTTCAAAACCAACACCTTGATTCTTCCTGTGCCTTCCTTGCTTGCGTATAATTTCCTCAAATTGCTTACTTCCGGCAAGGCTCTTGTAAACACCTTCTCTATAATTCCCTTCAATAAGCTATTTTCTTGCTCAAGTGTAACTTGGCTAAGAGAATCATTAGTGGAATCAAGAGAACTACTAGAAGCAACAACATTAGATTTAACATGATTATTGTTACTACTAAAAGAAGAATCTTTCTTACTCTTGTTGCTAGATTTAACTTGTGGCATGTAAGTAGACAGGAGTAAACGCTCGGCAATGTAAGAAGAACTTTTCTTACGAATATCATCATTGATTGCTTCTAAGAACCCATGCTCTTGCTCTACATTGAGCTTGTCAAAGCATAGCTTCTCATGAGTCTTTAAAAGCTCTCGATGATCTTCTAAGGTAGTTTCATGAGCTAACTTAAGAGTGTTTAGTTCTTTAGGTAGACGCTCAATCTCCTTCTTATCATCATCACTCGTTTTATCTTGATTAGCATGATTAATGGCAAGTTCATCATAGTTTTCATTACTAGAGTTGTCAACAAGTAAATCATCATCACCTAGCAAATCATCTTCATCACTATTGAAATCAACATACTTGGGGTGTGATACCTTTGGGACTTTAGCCATGAAGAATATTCCAATCCCTTCGTTTGGTGAGTCAAATATGTCGTAGGAGTTCGATGACACAAGTTCTAGACCGGCAACACCTTCATCTTGAGTATATTCAGAGTTAGAGTGATAGCTTCTCTCGGAGTGGTTGTCGGGGTCAGAACCGGATACCCATTCCCCAACATGAGCTTGATGTCTTCGTTTTGTATAGCTCCTTGATGACTTGTCCTTCCTTTCCGAATCCTTTCTTTTGCGAGAGGTTCTTCGTTCATAACGATCATCTCTACTTCTTCTCTCTCTTGGTGGTTATTCTTATCTTACTTCTCCTTTTAGGTGAGTCTTCTCTTCTTTTGTAGGGAGCCGTACACTCATTGGAGTAGTGTTCGGGTGTTCCACAGGCATAGCAATTACATTCACGACTAGAAGATCTTTTGTCATTGTAGGACCTTGACTTGGAACTTCCCTCTTTGCTTCTACTCTTGTAGAACTTGTTGAAGTTCTTCACCATTAGGCTCAATTCCTCATTGAAGACTTGTTTCTCACTTGATGATGTAGGAGCATCACATGAGCTTTATAAGTACCACTATACTTGTTGGGAAGCTCTTCTTTGTCCTTAAGTGACATCTCATGAGCAACAATTCTACCAATGACTTCTGTTGGCTTGAGAACTTTTTAATTGGGCATCATTTGGATCAATGTGCACACGGTGTCATATTTTCCATCCAAGGCTCTTAGGATCTTCTTGATGATGAATCTATCGGTCATCCCTTCACTTCCTAAGCCGGCAATCTCATTTGTGATGAGAGCAAGCCTAGAATACATTTCAGCGACACCTTCACCATCCTTCATTTTGAACTTGTCAAGCTGACTTTGAAGCACATCCAATTTGAATTCCTTGATGGAGTCAGTACCTTCCTACATATCAATCAAAGTATCCCAAATTTCCTTTGCATTCTCAAGACCGCTGATTTTGTTGAATTCTTCGAGGCACAATCCATTGAAGAGGATATCGCAAGCTTGAGCATTGTATTGTAACATCTTCAATTCTTCAGTGGTTGCTTTGCGATTTGGTTCTCTCCCATCAAAGAATTCACCTTGCAAACTAATACACACAATATCCCAAATAGCGGGGTTATGTCCAAGAATATGCATTTTCATCTTATGCTTCCAACTAGCAAAATTAGTACCATCAAAGTAAGGACCTCTACGATGGTAATTTCCCTCGCTAGACACTATACTCTCCTAGGTTGTGAAACCAAGGCTATGATCACCAAAGCTACGGAAATCAAGGAAAATGGAGACCAAAGCTCTTATACCACTTGTAGGATCGAAAGTATGTCTAGAGGGGGGATGATTAGACTACTTGACCAAATAAAAATCTAGCATTTTCCCAATTTTAAGTCTTGGCGGATTTTAGCAACTTAACACAAGTCAAGCAATCAACCTACACATGCAATTCTAAGAGTATAGCAGCGGAATGTAAATCATTGCATATGAAGGTAAAGGGGAGGAGTTTGGAGGGAGCAAATGCAATGTAGACATGGAGATTTTTGGTGTGGTTCCGATAGGTGGTGTTATTGTACATCCATGTTGATGGAGACTTCAACCCACGAAGGGTAACAGTTGCACGAGTCCACGGAGTGCTCCACCCATGAAGGGTCCATGAAGAAGCAACCTTGTCTATCCCACCATGGCCATCGCCCACGAAGGACTTGCCTCACTTGGGTATATCTTCATGAAGTAGGCGATCTCCTTGCCCTTACAAACTCCTTGGTTCAACTCCACAATCTTGACGGAGGCTCCCAAGTGACACCTAAACAATCTAGGAGACATCACTCTCCAAAGGTAATAGATGGTGTGTTGATGATGAACTCCTTGCTCTCGTTCTTCAAATGATAGTCTCCCCAACACTCAACTCTCTCTCTCTCTCTCAGATTTGGATATGATGGAAAGATGGTTTGAGTGGAAAGCAACTCGGGGAAGGCTAGATATCAAGATTCTTGTGGTTGGATTGGAATGTCTTAGTCTCAACACATGAGTAGGTGGTTCTCTCTTAGAAAATGAATGCTGGAAGTGTAGGCACGTACTGATGGCTCTCTCACAAATGGAGAGGAGGGTGGAGGGGTATTTATAGCCTCCACACAAAATCTAACCGTTACACACAAAAGAGCCAACTTGGTCAGACCGAATATGTGAACTTGATGAGACCGATTTAGTTCAAAATGGGAACGTTAGAGTTTTCGGTGGGACCGACATGATCAACTCGGTGAGACCGATGCGCTTGGGTTAGGGCAAAACTTGATCTCGGTTTGACCGATTACTTCAACTCGGTGAGACCGATTTCAGTAATAAGCAAACAGAGAGTTGGTTAGGAAAACTCGGTGGGACCGGTCGCTCATTTCAACAAGACCAAAACGTTACGAAAAGGAAATAGAGAGTTTGCATTGCCAACTCGGTGGGACCGATCTCTCATCTTGGTTAGACCGAAACGTTACGAAGGGAAACGGAGAGTTTGCAATCCCATCTCGGTGAGACTGAGATCCCTATCGGTAAGACCGAACTGATTAGGGTTTCTGGCTATGGCTATGTTAAGTGAACTCGGTCGCGCCGGATAGATCAAATCGGTGGGGCCGAGTTTGACTTTAGGTTTAGGACATATGTGGAAATGAGAAAGTGGTTGAGGGCTTTTGGAGCATATCACTAAGCATTTTGAGCAAGCAAGCCATTAAGCAACCACTACAAAAAAAGACACTTCCGTGATGATACATGTTTGTCACAGTAGGTCACATTTTCTGTCATGCATGTACATCCATGACAAATTTATCACAGAATCAAGATAGTCATACATGTGCTGTCGTAGAAGTGTTCCATGACATTACCAAAATTATCATCACAGAAGTGTCCACTTCCATGACGATAAATCGCGCGTCATAGAAGTGCTTTCGTCAAGGATGACTGACACGTGGCATCCACCGTAACGGGATGCTGTTAAGCTATCGGGTCCAGTATTGGATCCAATAACCTGTTAATAGCTCGGACCAATGGGAATTTTCCACATGTAAAATTCTCATTGGCCGGAGGAAACACGTGTCGGCTCAACGTTTGGATAGATGTCATCCACTCATTGGACAGGAGGCGCCTATGATACGTCGACACGTGGCATGACCCAACAAAGGCCCATTCCAGTGAAAAGGCCGGCCCATTTGACTTGGTCAAAAGGTAATGGTCTGGCCCACGGAAAGCCTGTTAACGGCATGTTCGTATATAGCCCATTTACGACCCGCTTACTACCGGCCCGTTACGGCCTATCGGAATTAAGCCTAGTAGCTTCATCTGGGCCATCCAATATGATTCCAGCCTGTTGGAACTTCCGGCCGATGTATGGACCATGATGTCTTTCGGCCCATATGAGGCCCTTTGTAATTCTCGGCCCATTAAAGGCCCGAGATGAAACTGGCCCATAATGAACAATGTATCGCTTTATACCCATTAACGGCCCATTATTCTGTCGCCCGTTTCCAAGTCGTGTTAACTTTGGCCTTCTAAGGGCCCATTTATTCTTGGGCTCATTTCTAGAATTCGGTTAGATACGATCCGTTACTGGCCTGTTCAGTTTGTGGGCCAAATACAACCCATGGTTACATTCGGCCCGTTTATGGCCCATTAACCCGTTGGGCTGTTTTCATAGTGTTATCAAATACGGCCTATTAACGGCCCGTTATGGTCCATGAATAGTACAACCCATGTTTGGCGAAATGATTATACGCCTGCTACCTCTTGAGCATTGCGTTGGATTTCCTTGAAGAGGAAAGGATGATGCAGCAGAGTAGCGTAAGTATTTCCCTCGGTTTTTGAGAACCAAGGTGTCAATCCAGTAGGAGGCTACGCGTGAGTCCCTCGTACCTGCACAAAACAAATAACTCCTCGCAACCAACGCGATAAGGGGTTGTCAATCCCTTCACGGTCACTTACGAGAGTGAGATCTGATAGATATGATAGGATAATATTTTTAGTATTTTTGTGATAAAGATGCAAAGTAAAATAAAACAAAAGCAAAAAAGCAAAGGAAATAACTAAATATGGGAAGAATAATATGATGAAGATAGACCCGGGGGCCATAGGTTTCACTAGTGGCTTCTCTCAAGAGCATAAGTATTTTACGGTGGGTGAACGAATTACTGTTGAGCAATTGACAGAATTGAGCATAGTTATGAGAATATCTAGGTATGATCATGTATATAGGAATCACGTCCGAGACAAGTCAACCGACTCCTACCTGCATCTACTACTATTACTCCACTCATCGACCGCTATCCAGCATGCATCTGGAGTATTAAGTTCATGAAAACAGAGTAACGCCTTAAGCAAGATGACATGATGTAGAGGGATAAATTCATGCAATATGATAAAAACCCCATCTTGTTATCCTTGATAGCAACAATACAATATGTGCCTTGCTGCCCCTACTGTCACTGGAAAAGGACACCGCAAGATTTAACCCAAAGCTAAGCACTTCTCCCATTGCAAGAGAGATCAATCTAGTAGGCCAAACCAAACTGATAATTCGAAGAGACTTGCAAAGATAACCAACCATACATAAAAGAATTCAGAGAAGATTCAAATATTGTTCATAGATAATCTTGATCATAAACCCACAATTCATCGGTCTCAACAAACACACCGCAAAAAGAAGATTACATCGAATAGATCTCCACAAGAGAGGGGGAGAACATTGTATTGAGATCCAAAAAGAGAGAAGAAGCCATCTAGCTAATAACTATGGACCCCGAAGGTCTGAGGTAACTACTCACACTTCATTGGAGAGGCTATGGTGTTGATGTAGAAGCCCTCCGTGATGGATGCCCCCTCCAATGGAGCTCCGAAACAGGCCCCAAGATGGGATCTCGTGGATACAGAAAGTTACGGTGGTGGAATTAGGGTTTTGGCTCCGTATTTGATCATTTTGGGGTACGTAAGTATATATAGGAGGAAGGAGTACGTCGGTGGAGCAACAAGGGGCCCACAAGGGTGGAGGGCGCGCCGGGGAGGGGAGGGGGGTAGGCGCGCCCCCTACCTCGTGGCTTCCTCCTTTATTTCTTGACGTAGGGTCCAAGTCTCCTGGATCATGTTCGGTGAGAAAAGCACGTTCCGCGAAGGTTTCATTCCGTTTGGACTCCGTTGGATATTCCTTTTTCTATGAAACTCTGAAATAGGCAAAAGATACAACAATTCTGGGCTGGGCCTCCGGTTAATAGGTTAGTCCCAAAAATAATATAAAAGTGGATAATAAAGCCCAATAATGTCCAAAACAGTAGATAATATAGCATGGAGCAATCAAAAATTATAGATATGTTGGAGACGTATCAATGCCCTGTAGAAGGCCCATGGATCCTACGGCCCGTAGAAGACCAATGGATCCTACGGTCCATAGAAGGCCCATGGATTATATGGCCCGTAGAAAGTCCATGGATCCTACGGCCCGTAAAAGGCCCATGGATCCTACGGCCCATAGAAGGCCCACGGATCCTACAGCCCGCAGGAGGTCCATGGTTACAACAGTCCGTGTGTCGCCATGATTATTGTGGCCTAGTTACCAAAACTAGGTTATTGTGGCCACAAAAAGAGCACGGAAAAAGAACTACAGTGACTACAAGCAAACAACTAAACAAGACAATAAGGAAATAAATAAGCAAGCAACTAACGCTAGCCTATTACAGCTATTACATATATTACATCCACTGGGCATCAAAGTTCACCACCAGTGCAAATATAGGGAACAAAGCAGCATATTACATACACTGACCATCAAAATTGGCCACCGGTGCAAATAAACGCAGGAGCAAAACAAGTCCATAACTGAAACAACTTCAGAAGATCTCAAGAAACACTATCTTGTGTATCCACCATGCTCGCAATAAGCTTAGCAAGCTTATTAGCTTTGTCCTGTTTGGCGCTAAATCCTCCAACGCTTGCTATTGCACCAGAAAGTATGCATCTGAATGCTCTAGGGACTTCCGCAGTCCTTCCGCTTCTTGTCGCAGAACAACTGATCGATGTCTTTCAGCTTGTAGTTGAGACTCAAGAAACCGAACTGATTGAGACAGTGAGTTTGAATAGCTTGTGCAAGCGGTAGTGGCTAGTAACTCGAACAGTAAACCAAGACAGGACTTTGGGGTTGCCTCATAGTCTTCAAGATAGTTTTCCTTAGCTGTTTTATCAGCTTTGTTGGAGACCAACAAGGATGTCTCACGATCCTAAATCTTATTTGCATTACTTCCTTTATCATTGCTTAATAAGGCACTCTTCCCCAATATTCTGTCAGCATTCTAAAAGAAGAAACAAGCAGACACATAACAGGTTTAGCATGTACCAGTATATGAAAGTCATTTCGGTGAACCAATTCATTAGTAAGGAGGACAAGATTAAACTACAAAGTCTTCTATTGCCAAGTAGTACATTATAAAAGCATCAAACAAACATATATCTATGCCCTATGGTCACTACATTATCTTACAAAATCAAAATAGAGACACGGTTCAAATCATATTAGTTCAAGAGAAAGCAACACTGAAAGAATACAGAGCGTGGGAAACTAAACAGCACAACAAGATTTCAGATGGGTACCACGGGTCTACATGTACAACAACGCTATTGGCCCTGTTATGATGCTAGTAATGTGCATGATATGAGAAGTCAACTGTATACACAATTGAAATTGAAATCAACAGAGCTATTTATAAGAGAAAACCTATTAAAGAAACATGCATAAACATACTTGTTGTGCCATTGGAGTTTCCATTGGATAGTTCAATTTAAAAATAAGTTTGTATGAGTAAATACAGTGATACAAGAGCAAAGCAGTATGCACGATAGCAATGGAATCTTAAATGAGAACAATTGTTCTTTAGGTTTAAGCACTTGTTCTACATGAACAGAGTATAGTAAGACGCAAACATATAGTACTTAAAATAAAATGAGCTCATAGACCTTACCGCATTCGTGGTTCGGGACCAATAAAGAACAAGGCGTTCCTAGTCATCGTCCATTAAATGTGTCTCAGGAGAACGTAAGAGAAGATACGTTTTCTTCAGGTAATTCCGGTACTGCCACCAAGAATTCTTGAAGATAGCAGAGGTATTAGCACAGGTTACCTCATCCTGAGTTTCCAAATCGGTCCTTCTCTATATAAAAATGGGAAAATTTGTTGTATTATAACCATCATGGAGGTAGAATGTATGGGACAAAGCAAAGTAATTGCCATGAATAACATTACTTACACATAACTCCTGGACAAACACCTGCAACTGGCATTTTCCTTCATCTTCAGTATAATATTTCCATGATGGGAAGATACGCACATAGGATTTAACAACATCCAATGCGATAGATGCTAAACTATGAATGGCTGGTTGTGCTTCCTCCACAGGAATAGGTGTACTAGCTGGTGGAGTTGGGGTTCACCGTGGTAGTACTGGTGCTTTGGGCTCTGGAGCTGTCTTACTAACTGCTCTTGTTTGGGAGCTCTGTGGTGGAGATGGTGCTGTGTCAACAGGAGTTGGGTTACTATCTGCTGGGGTTGGGGTTAGATTGGGTGAAGCTGGTTCTCTGTCCATCGTAGTAGGGGTAAAATTTGCGAGAGTGTAGGTTATGTGTGGTAGGGTTGGTTCTCGCGCATGTACAACCGGGGTGCTATCTCCACCAAGTGGTAGCACTATTTTATTTGAAGACCGTGTTTTTACTCCACTAGATACTGGCATCACCCGCTCCAATTCAAATGGCTGGTAAATAGGAAACATAGTTGAATGTACAAACATTGTATGAGAGACAGATGCAATAGATAGTATGGAAAAAAGAGGGCATGAAATAGTTGACATGTATATTGTTTAACTAAACCGGATAGCATAACATAATTTCACATATATGATGTCTATCTAAACTGGATAGCATAGCATAACATAATTCAAAGATATGATGAATAACTAAACATGATCGCATGACATAATTCACATACATGTTATCTAAGTAATCATGATCGCATGATTTAATTCACATATGTAATTTATATGCTAAACAGAGGGCATTCGATATGATGTCTGAACTAAGAACATGGTGTTGAATATTGTGTATATGATGTCTAAACTATGCAATGCAAGACACCATATGCATGATATGAGCAGTATAACCATGCCAAGTTAGAGCATACACCTCGATGGGGGAATAGGACTGGTAATCTGTCTCTGAATCCATCTCTGAGGAGCTATCGGGATTCAGCAAGATATCTGCTTCGACAGGTAGCACTGTCTACTCTGAAGGCCTTGTTTTCACTCCAGATTTTTCCATCTCCCACCCAAATGGCTGATTCACACGAAGTGTGGTTTAATGTACAAACATTGTCGACGAATGGAAATGTAATGAAGAAAAAGATGGGCAAGATATCATTCAAATATATGATGCCTGGTTACACAGGATGGCATTGCATAATTCCCATATATGATATTGAAACTAAACAGGTGGCATTACAGAACATGTCTAAACTAAGCAGATGACATATATGATGTCGAAAGTAGGCACTGCAAGGCAACATATGCATGATATGACTAACATCATCATGCCAAGTTAGAGCAAACACCTTGGGGGTAAATAGGAGTGGTCAGCTGTGTTTGAATCCGCCTTAGAACAGATATCTTCCTATGGATTACAATCTGGAGAGGGGGGGAGGGTTTGCCATTGAACCTACCATGGAGCGATGTCTGCATGACATTGTATTGCCACGCAAAACTCTTTTCTTTTTCTCTACATGTTCAGCATGACTGTGTACAATATCTGACATGCATACAAAAAAATATAGTGAGATTATGTAAGGAGAGCATGCAAAAATCTAGAGTAATGGTAGCAATCTAGAGTAATGTTAACCACCAATGGATGGATCCAAAAATAATTATAGCAGGCTGATGATTGCTTTAATTTAATAAAAACAGATGATGATTGCTTTACTATTTGTTTCCCACCCAAGATGAACAACATAGGCATACCCTAGGTGAACCAGATATTAGACAGAGATACTATTCATTGATGCCTCGATATGTGCCCCACAACTAATTTAGAACTCAAGTTTGAACATCAATTTGGACCTGACTTGGAGTCTAAGAGGTGAACAGGACAATAAAGTAGCAGGTAATATTAAGCAATGCATAACATAAGGAGAAACAAAAGAATGCGACCTCTCTTGTGGACCCGTGTACTCCTCAGGTTCATCTGCTGAGTCGATGATGGTGATGTCGTTGCGGTGGGTATCGGCGGCAGGGAAGGAGATCTAAGGCGGCCAAAGACGGTCAGGAGTCGTGATGTCTGGTTTGTTGGATGCTTCTGTCGATGGAGCAGCTCAGGTGAGGTGGACGACATCGCAGCAGGAGCAGGACAAACCACAAAAAGTTTTCTTTGACACATACCTGTAACTGAAGTAATTCTGTAAGGGCTCATTTGGCTTGCATGATTCTAAAAACACAGGGATAGGAGGAAAAACACCGGAATAGGATAGGAATGCACATGGGAAACAGAGCATTTGTGAACACAGGATTTCTGTCAACTTGTGTGTTTGGTTCATAGGAAAAGGAGGAGCAGAGGAATGCAAAGAAACATGGCCAAAATAATGTGAAACCATATGAAAGCGTGTATAGTTAGAATGTTATTCTGCCACTAATGCACTTGGTCTTGTTTTCATGCATAGGATTTTGAAAAGTAGGTCTAGGTGGATGTTTTCCTCCATTCCTTTCAACATAATGCATGAATAATTTAATAGTACAGTGCCATAGGAAAATTTCCTATTGCTATGTTTTTCCATTGAACCACAATAGCCCTAATGGACCGACATGAATGTAGAGTAATAAGTGATGCGACAAGTGTACAATCTCTTTGCCGTAGCCGTGTCGACCTCAGCATCATTGGGTTGGTCGCTGAAGAGGTTGAGGCAGAGGTGGCTGTCGGAGGTGTGGAGGAAGATCTAAGGAATCTGTAGATGGCGTCCAGGGCACTGCTCTGTTGTGATGGATTGTAACGTCCTTGGAGCAGCTTCGGTGAGCCGTAAGATGTCAAGGCTGAAGCAGCACAAGACAGACATCGTTAATCTCAAGTGGGATTCTAATAGCATCTCCAATAGATGATGTAAAAGGCATTACCAAAAGGTGATAGATGTAAAATTTACATCACAAAAAACCACCTGACTACAACAGATGAGGTAAAAATTGTTGACTCTGAACTTAACTGTCGAAACTGAAATTTACCGTGGAATCTGAATGTTTGTGTCGAAACTGAACACAATGGTAGCAGAGAGGCACTTCACATGGGATAGTTTAGGGAGGGCCTGCAGTTCATCTTCCACCTGCACCCCCCTGAGCCGCCAGCCACCACCGACCGAACCCCGTGTCGGTGTCAAAACCGGTGGATCTCGGGTAGGGGGTCCCGAACTGTGCATCTAAGGCTGATGGTAACAGGAGGCAGGGGACACAATGTTTACCCAGTTTCGGGCCCTCTCGATGGAGGTAATACCCTACTTCCTGCTTGATTGATCTTGATGATATGAGTATTACAAGAGTTGATCTACCACGATATCGTAGAAGCTAAACCCTAGAAGCTAGCCTATGATTCAGATTGTTGTTGTCCTACGGACTAAACCCTCCGGTTTATATAGACACTGGAGGGGTCTAGGTTACACAGAGTCGGTTACAAGGGAGGAGATCTACATATCCGAATTGCCAAGCTTGCCTTCCACGCAAAGGAGAGTCCCACCTGGACATGGGACGAAGTCTTCAATCTTGTCTCTTCACAGTCCAACAGTTCGGCCAAAGTATATAGTCCGGCTGTCCGAGGACCCCCTAATCCAGGACTCCCTCAGTAGCCCCTGAACCAGGCTTCAATGACGATGAGTCCGGCGCGCAGATTGTCTTCGGCATTGCAAGGCGGGTTATTCTCCAAATCTTGAGTACCTGTCGTGACAAGTAGTGTCCGGCTTCCCATGAATGTTGCACTCATCGGCTTCTATGCTTTAATAATGGCTATCTTCCATGTGTCGAGCAAATGCGAGAAGTCGGGGCATTTTTACATTTGCCACCCTAACCATGTGAGTAAATCGTCTATTTAAAGAGCCGGGGATCCTCAGATCCAGATCACACCATTCTCCCACAGTGAGTATCCGTCGGAGCGTGCCCGGAAAAGTCCATCCCATCATGGCCGGCCATCACAGCTCCTCCTCTCGCTCTCGTAGCACTAAGCCAGGCAATTGGGAGAAGTTTTCCGTCCCCCACAACCAATTAGTAGAGTTACAAACCCAGAGGTTTCTCCCTCCTACGTATATGGTCCCCGTCCGAGCCGGACTAGCCACTTATAATGGCGGGGAGCAAGCGGAGAGCTTTCCCAACCCATCCATGGGGGAGCAGGTATGCCTTGTCCCTTACTTATTGAGGGGACTCGGATTTCCAATCCATCCGTTCCTCCGCGGGCTCCTGGAGTTCTACGACATCTAGCTGCATAACTTTACTCCTGCCTCCATATTACACATCACACGCTACGTCGCCTTTTGCGAGCTCTTTCTGGGTTGCGAAGCTCATTTTGAGCTATGGAAGAGGCTATTCTGCCTCGTACCCCGTACACAGGAGGGGTCAATATATCAAGTGGGCGGAGCCAAAATATGGCGCATCACCGGGACCGGATACCTGTCCGGTACTCCAAGAAGACATTCGAAGACTGGCCTTCGGAGTGGTTTTATATGGAGGACGTCCCCCTTCCGGACCCTATTCGGATGGGCCTTCTTGAGTTTAATAATGCCCCTTTGAAGAAACGCCGCAGCTGGCGCCCTCGGATCCCTCAGGAGGAAAATAACAGAGAGGTCCTTTACCTGATGAGCAGGATAAAAACACTGGCCAAATCAGGACTGACAACAATCGAGGTTATGTCAATATGTATAATGCGGGGGGTGCAGCCACTTCAGTATCGGGGGAAACCCTTGTGGCACTTCAATGGAGAAAACGATGCCACCCGCTACGGCCGTAAAGGTCCGGACTCCGCCTGTCGGTGTCAAAACCGGCGGATCTCGGGTAGGGGGTCCCGAACTGTGCGTCTAGGCTGGATGGTAACAGGAGGCAGGGGACACGATGTTTTACCCAAGTTCGGGCCATCTTGATTGAGGTAAAACCCTACGTCCTGCTTGATTATTCTTGATAATATGAGTAGTACAAGAGTTGATCTACCACGAGATCGGAGAGGCTAAACCCTAGAAGCTAGCCTATGGTATGATTGTTGTATATGTTATCTATCGACTAGCCTGGCCTCGGTTTATATAATGCACCAATGGCCTAGGATAACAAGAGTCCTAGCTGAATACGCCGGTGAGGAGGAGTCCTTGTCTTGATCGCCAAGTCTTGTGGAATCTTCCTTGTATGCGGCAGCTGTCTGAACTGGCCCATGAGTATACGGCCATGGGGGTCCTCGGCCCAATCTAACAGATCAGGAGATGACGTGGTGAGTACCCCCTAGTCCAGGACACCGTCAGTAGCCCCCTGAACCGATCTTCAAGTTAGGGACGCTCCTCGATTCTTCCGAACCGTTCTTCATCTTTGGTCGTCGGTCTTGAAAACTGGTTCAACAAATCTTCTCATCTTCGATCTTGAGGATCGCCGAAATGCATTCGACGAGTTTACACGTCGGGTATCTGAGGAGCCCCTTTAAGTTTCCGGCCTTTATCAATGCCTTGTTATTTTTATGCCACACCTCGGGTTTAAAGTCGTTCCCGGGCGGCAGCGTCCTCTTGCGTCCGAGCTCCAACGCCGGACTGCATTCGAGGTATCTTTTGCAGCCGAGCACCAACGCCGGACTGCTTCCCAGCTCTAACGCTGAAATGTATCCGAGCTCCAACGCCGGATTGAATCCGAGCTCCACGCCGGACTATGTATCCGAGGTGTCGTAAATCACCTTGGTTCAAAGAAGTTTGAAGGAGTTTAGCCGAGCTTAATGCCGGAAATGCCCTCTATGGAGCCAACCACTAGCGCCCGAGCTTTATGCCGGACTTCTTCCGAGGTGGTGCACCACCCCGAATGTGGGCCGATTTTTGTCAATATTTTTGATTGGTGCAATTTATTCTCTGCCGAGATATATAGACAGTAGCCCTCAAGGTGGGTATCGGTCTAAAACCTGAGATGCACATGAAGGATGACATAAGACCACTGATCCCAGTAGCTGCTGTGACTCAGGTTGATTTTCCAAATCGGTCTGAGGATGAAGTCCTAGCTCTACAGAATACTTCGGGACACAAAAAGTGGCGTGCTCAGTCCTCGAGACTCAGGTTGGGTGCGGCCGACCAACCTGAGGATCAAAATCTCCTCGGAAACTGTATTACACTTAAAATTTTTTGCATTGGACAGGCAATGCAGTAGCCTCCGAGACACTGGTCGGGTGGCAACACCAGATCAGGGGATCTATGTGCCCCTTTAATATTTGTAAATAATAAGCCCGAAGCCCAGTAGCCCCCGAGCCTTAATGCGGGCACGGGTGGCCGAATGAAGGATTGATATCCATAGTAAAATCACAAATTATGTGTAATGACTTTATGTATCCAAGTACTTTACGTCATTAATGCTCGGATCCGCATTCTACAAAACTTTGTTGACCGACCATCGGCTTCCACCTCCTCAGCCAATAGCCGAGGAGTGTTTGTCCTACTTTATAAAGCCTTTATAAGGGCAAAGATTTACAACAAACAAGGCAATCTGGCCATACGGTTTTATAAACAAAGGTACGCAGAGAGATATGTTATATTACTGTTTAACAGAAGAAATGTCTTCCAAAGAAAATAGTCCCGCTATCGGTTCCTTTCTTTGGGTTGTCATGCTAAGCATGATCATGAAACCTCGGCTCCAATGTAAGAGCAAAATATCGAGGATTTAGTTTGGGAGGCCAGTTAATATCCCCCGGTAGTGTTCGCCGACAGTCGAGGTCAAGCCATAAACACTTCGGCCATTGTTATGAATGGCCGGTCATTTAACACCGTCATCGGATCGCTGACCAGCTTACGCTTATTTTGACAGTCAGTTTTCGGCTTTCTCCACTGAGGTGCTTAACCATGTGAGCTGGAAGCACAATCACAGTGGTTCTCCCTTTGCACACCTAGCCGAACAAAGCGGAACGTAGGAGGCAAGCGCAGGAGCCGGGCAACCCAACTATTGACCGAAGACACAATTCGAAACCGATGCATATATAGCAATGTCCGAGAATGTTTTTGCCGAATCTCTAAAGGTGTCCGGCGTTGCACTGCGAGACTTGTGCTGAAAACACACAAATAGTTTAAAAGTGACATAAGCTTGGAAAACCAAAAAACGTCAGTAAAAACTTGACGTCCGAACAAGATCAAGTGTTCGGTGCCAATTCGAAAATTAGCCTTAGCAAAAGAAGTGCTTTTGTTGTGCTTTAACATGATACATCCTATCTCAAGACTTCAAGTGGGTCAGCCTACGGCTTCAACCTCCTATCCCGAGGGCGGAGTACTTCTCACTAGGCCAGTTTAGCAAACTAAACTCTAGCGGCTTTGAGAGAGAAATTAGGCTCCCCGGCTAGTGACCACACGTTCGTGTCGAAAAAAGGAGTGATAGATAATAATAATAATAGTAAAACTTTGCAACGACTAAGAAGAAGAACACTTATCATAAAACGGCTCATATAAATTTAAGAGCCCACAAGTGACTTGGGTAAAAGAATGATTGCATGTACCGAAGTACTTATATCATATCTATGTTCAACCGAACTTTAAACGCGTCTTAAACGACCGTCGGCTTCCCCCGACGCATAAATTCCCCATCTTCGGTCCAATAACCAGGCAATCATGCCATAAGGCTGTAACAGACAAAGCGCTCTCAGGGAACTTATGCTATATTACTGCGAAGTGTAAGAAGCATCTTCGAAGAAAATAGTACCCCCGATACCTTTCTTCGGTGCTCATTGTTATTATGAGACTTGTGCAATAGATTTTTTGTACTCATGAGTTCCGTTGTGTGCCGGCCATCATTGAAAACTATAAGAGCGCTAGCTTTCGGCTTCACCCAGTCTGAGGTCCGGCTCGGATGACCCGATCGTGACAATCGCAGAGGTGCTCCCTTTACTCCCTAGCCGAACAATCGGGAACATAGGGCTAAACACATGAGCGAGGCAACCCAGCTTGCAAATCACTTAAGTCAATATGGTGCATATTGTGGCGTAATACATGAACAAGGAACGAAGCCGTACAACTATAATCATATGCAAGAGGAAAAGCTTCATGAAGGAAGCCCCAAATGAATCGGGTATTTGAATTTATGCGTCAGAAACAAAGTTTGGACAAGGAAAATTTTTACAAGCAACTTTTTTCCAAAAAGGTATAATGCTTGGTCGAACCGAACACAAGTTAGAAATTAAAGCTTTGAGCATTAAAGTGACTTAGCTGGTTAATGTGTTCGGTATTGATGACGCGGTCCGAGCTTGATGCGGGACAAGGTTCCATCCCCCAAGCCAGTCCCGAGGTGGCGGAGCAGAGAGCTCGACACGCCGAAGTGGTGACATAGCATGGTCAATGCAGACCGACAGAGTGACGCCGAAGTCCCCGGATCATTTTCCCGTGCACAAAAAATAGTGCAAACCGGAGATAATAGTAATAATGATAATTAAAAAATCATTGCATAATAAATAATTTATGCAAAGTGAGTAATAAAAGAAATATGGTCTGGTGCCGAAGTCAATGTCGATGCAGAGCTTCGGCGTGATGCGGTAAAGGCGTGGCAAAGCCTGGATTCACATGTTGGTCCGAGCTCCAGATGCGGCGTTCGCCGGACTATGTATGGAAACTGACCGAACCACCATGTGACTGTCGTTAATGCGGCCACCATTTGATAGACCTGGTTTATTTGTTGTAGCAATTCGAAGGAAGGTGATTCCCAAAATTGGGACTCGATCCACACACCCATTGCTTGATAGGCGATAAAACGACAGCATGGCAATGCTGGCAAAGGTTGGCTCACCGAGGCAAAGCCCTCGGTCCAGCTAATGTGACGGAGCTGGTCGGCTAGTGACGCCGAAGTGTCCGGAGTAGGTTGATGAAGAGATGGCGAAGCCCCCGGTCCAGCCGAGATGTCGAAGTCTCGATGTCAGACGATGAGTCGAAGTAGGTCGGCGTGATGGATACCAGCTTGAAGAAGCAATAGTGCGGCCATGCCGATGCAGGTCGTGACGTGGTCGATGCCGGCTTGATGAAGCGACCGTGCGGCGATGCCGGTATGCCCGCTCCGTGTAATCCATGGGGCGGCGATGTTGGTGATGATTTATCCTTCGTGATGCCGGACTCTAGTTCGTCTTGCCGAGATGATGATCCGAAGAAGTTGAGCTTGGCTCAACAAAGTGACGACGTGTCTAGCGCAGGTCGGCAGTCGTGGAGCAATTTTGCCGGACTGGTTTGACACCAGCATGATGTTGAAGATCATGTTCAAAAGATCTTAAATTTAGTGGGATGTGTTCGGGAACAAAACACAATACGCCAAACAAAACTTCTTTCAAAAGGGATGTCCGAAGTCCCGTTCATAAAAAAGACGAACTCGGGTCGGATTCGTTTTCGCGCAGAAAACATATCCGAAAAGTGATGCACTAATCGGAAGGTTCCCGGAATTTGGACGGTCGGATCGAGCTGAAATTTTGAAAGGTGGTAGACATAGGAATTCCGCAGCCGATCAACGGTTGGATCTTCCAAAGGACGTCCGAGATAGAAGCTGGACACCACGCCCTAAACTCATCCAGATTCCCGTCCAGATTTGAGTGGGCTCCGGTATATCATGGATTGCCAGAGATTCCTCCATCGGAACTCGACGAAATTTTCCATGGTTGTTGTAGACTCAATTGCGCACAATTCCACCAAAGCGATCGTTAAAAAGACACTTGAGGAGGCGGTGGCGGCGGACACAAGTTTGCTGTCCAGAAAGATAGCACGGTCGCGTTGAGCCCCCGAGCTCCATGGATGATTCCTCCATGATCTTGATTGAGATCGGAGTTGATGTTTGATGAAGGCCCTCGTCCGAACATGACAATCCGAACACGGGGCGCAGTTCTTGCTCGAACCAAGGTGACCAGTCGTGCTGGTGACGAAGATGCCGAAGTCGTAGTTGATCTGCAGGCGAGCCATCGATCCTTTTGTCGATCACACAGCGGAACTCTCAATGAAAGCACCAATGACGGTGTCAAAATCGGCGGATCTCGGGTAGGGGGTCCCGAACTGTGCGTCTAAGCCGGATGGTAACAGGAGGCAGGAGACACGATATTTTACTCAGGTTCGGACCCTCTTGATTCAGGTAAAACCCTACGTCCTGCTTGATTATCTTGATAATATGAGTAGTACAAGAGTTGATCTACCACGAGATCGGAGAGGCTAAACCCTAGAAGCTAGCCTATGGTATGATTGTTGTATATGTTATCTATCGACTAGCCTGGCCTCGGTTTATATAATGCACCAATGGCCTAGGATAACAAGAGTCCTAGCCGAATACGCCGGTGGGGAGGAGTCCTTGTCTTGATCGCCAAGTTTTGTGGAATCTTACTTGTATGCGGCAGCTGTCCGAACTGGCCCATGAGTATACGGCCATGGGGGTCCTCGGCCCAATCTAACAGATCAGGAGATGACATGGTGAGTACCCCCTAGTCCAGGACACCGTCACCGCCGCTGCTCTAGCGAAAATACTTTCCGATTTATACAAAGGAGAGGAAGAGGAGTTCATCTGCATTAAGCCACGTGATGGATTCTCCATGTACAACCCCCAAACTGGGTGAGCTGCTACTTTTTACTCCAGACCTTCCCGCATTCTTCATCATAAATATTTACCTTGCTATTTCATAGTACGAACTGCGAAAAGCTGTGAGGGAGGTCCACAGCCCGTCTCCGCAGCCAGAGGACCCTGACCGGGCCCTCGACCCCGGACTCGAAGAAGATCCGGACATATTCGTGGAGCTTATCGACAGGGCGTTCTATCAGTTAAGCTGCGACGGTGCCTTGGTGGCCATCATAGCCGATTATCTTGGCCTCCCTGCATCGCATGTAAGTAAAACTGGAGTCCCAACTTCCGAGAAGGATCCCTTTTTTGCAGTTCACCCACCGCACACATATGGTGTTTTACAGGGAAGGCCCTCGGGATGCCATGCCGAACCCGCGGTGACTCACCAACGAGGGGCACCAAAGCCGGGTAGGCCTAAAAGGAAGGCGGTCGGGACTAAGACGCCGTCGCAGAGGTATGAAAAAGAACTCTGCTCCGTGGTTGTCGTCTTTAAATACAATAACACCCATGGTTCCTGGCAGAAAAAACGCCGGAGAGCCTGCCGGCCACGCCTCCACCGGTCGGACTCCAGAGTCGGTCTTAGGGGCAGATGCTAACATGGGGACAACACCGAATGTTCCTCTTACACAGGATGCGAATAGGCTGTCTGCTATGAATTCCGAAGTGGAGAGTGCCATGAATCACAGGCGTTGCCGGGCCGTACTTCGTGACCCTGGTTTCTTCGAAGAGGCGTTTGATGCCTTCAACTCGGGAGACGCGTACATCCGAGCTGCTCAAAATGGTCTTGCCGGAGCCACAGACCAGTATGTAAAGGATATACGGGTAAGAAAATCATATAATTATGTATATCAGTAGCCCCTGAGACTTGAAACAGTTGGCACAACTGATTTAAGGATCATTATATGCATAGGTTCTTATGGAGAAGAATACCCGGTTGTCTCAAGAGCTGGAGGAGAGCAAAGCCCAGCTACGGGCCGCAGTTGCCGAAATGAAGGAGTCCAAGAAGGCCCCATCTGGTAACACATGTTCTGATCGAAAAGAATGAAATGACATGTACCAGTTAGTATTCGGCATGCATGCAAATCTAACAATAGATTCTGCAGATGATCCCGGAGTGAATCCGAAGGTCGTGCGAGGGGATGAGCAACATGCTCAACGATATCTAGAGGCTGGCGAGCGCGTGCTTACGCGGGTTAGGCAGGAGAAAAACGATCTCCAACATGCCAATACCCGGCTGGGCATTAAACTGAAAGATGTTTGGGCCCAGCTAGCTGACTCCGTAAAGGAGAATAAGGAGCTTCGATGCGGCATTTTTAGTAAGTGCTTGAACGAACTTTTATAGAGTTTGGCAAAGAAACCGGCTAACAGAGTTATATCTGTAGGTATGCTGACGGGTCGTCCCGAAGAGGAGATGCCCGGGTCTGCGGACGATCTTCTGCTAGAGCTCTCACAACTGCACGAACAAGTTCGGCAGGTGATGTAGGGCATTGCACAAGCCTTGTGGCCATCCGCCTCCCTGCCAGGAGGCATGGGGGAGCTCGTAGAGATGCTCAAGCGAGCACGGTGGCGCTTCCGATTATGGAAGATATCTGCCTGTCGACAAGGTGCAAGGGAAGCCTGGGCCATGGTGAAGACGCGATATACCAAGGCTGACCTGAACCACATGTCCGAGGTCGGACCTGTGGGGTCTGATGGGAAAGAGATCCCCGTTAGGCTTGTGTATGACCAAGTAAAATTAGCCGCAAAGTATTCCCAACAGGATTGTAGGCTAGACAGCCTGTTGGATGGTATAGAAGAAGAATCTAGTCAGTCTAAGCGATTGTGTACTTCAAGTGACATATATTGTCCCTAGCCGGATTGTAAATCATTTGTCATGGCGGAACTTTTCGCTTCGACCTCCGGACTCGACAGTCCATATTGTATCCGAATACCCGCTCAGTTATGTAAAAACCGGGGTACGCGTGGAAACCAGGCGTAGGGGTCACAAGTGCTTGAACATACAAGTACCCAACTAGCTATGTTATATTACATGGATAGTAAGAAACATCTTCCAGGGAGAATAGTTCTGTTAAGGGTTCCTTTCCCTAGGTACGCATGCCTTAATGTGCATGTCCGAACTGCAAAAAGAGACGTAGGATATAAACATCTGGGGGCATGTATTGCAATAAGTAAAAGTCATCTTTTGTTCACCTACCAAATATTCCCTTAAGAACGCTAGCTTTTGGCTTCACCCAGTCTGAGGTACACATCCGGCTGACCCGACAGTAACAATCACAGAGGTGCTCCCCTTATGCCCTAGCCGAATTAACGGGAACGTAGGGCATAAACAAAAGATCCAGGCAACCCAGCTGTTGGGTTTCGTAGTAATTTCAAAAAATTTCCTACGCACACGCAAGATCATGTGATGCATAGCAACGAGAGGGGAGAGTGTTGTCTACATACCCACGCAGACCGACTGCGGAAGCATTGACGCAACGTGGAAGTCGTCTTCACGATCCAACCGATCAAGTACCGAAACTACGGCACCTCCGAGTTCGAGCACACGTTCAGCTCGATGACGATCCCCGGACTCCGATCCAGCAAAGTGTCGGGGAAGAGTTCCGTCAGCACGACGGCGTGGTGACGATCTTGATGCACTACAGCAGCAGGGCTTCGCCTAAACTCCGCTACAGTATTATCGAGGAATATGGTGGCTGGGGGCACCGTGCACGGCTAAGGAATAGATCACATGGATCAACTTGTTGTCTCTTTGGTGCTAGCCCTGCCCCTCTATTTATATGTTGAGCCCCGGGGTCGAAACTTGGAGCAAAAGCCTCCTCAAAGTCGGTTTTTTCCGAAAGGCAAGAGTCCCACTCGGACTCCAGGACCAAACGCCACAATCCTTGGCGTCTGGCCCAGACGCCATGGGCCTCGGCGTCTGGCCCAGGGCCAGACGCCAGGGTCTCCGGCGTTTGGCCCCCTGGTCTCCGCAAAACTCCTTTTGCACCGACCTAAAGCCTCATGGGCTTGACCCCTTGGCCTAACCATATCATCCAATATATGAATCTTTACGTCTCGACCATTTCGAGACTCCTCGTCATGTCCCCGATCTCATCTGGGACTCCGAACTCCTTTGGTACATCAAAACATGTAAACTCATAATATAACTGTCATCGTAACCTTAAGCGTGCGGACCCTACGGGTTCGAGAACAATGTAGACATGACCGAGACACGTCTCCGGTCAATAACCAATAGCGGGACCTGGATGCCCATATTGGCTCCTACAGATTCTACGAAGATCTTTATCGGTCAGACGGCATAACAACATACGTTGTTCCCTTTGTCATCGGTATGTTACTTGCCCGAGATCCGATCGTCGGTATTCCTATACCTAGTTCAATCTCGTTACCGGCAAGTCTCTTTACTCGTTCTGTTGCAATGCTTGCAAGGCTTAAGTGATGTGCATTACCGAGAGGGCCCAGAGATACCTCTCCGACAATCGGAGTGACAAATCCTAATCTCGAAATACGCCAACCCAACATCTACCTTTGGAGACACCTGTAATGCTCCTTTATAATCACCCAGTTACGTTGTGACGTTTGGTAGCACCCAAAGTGTTCCTCCGGCAAACGGGAGTTGCATAATCTCATAGTCATAGGAACATGTATAAGTCATGAAGAAAGCAATAGCAACATACTAAACGATCGGGTGCTAAGCTAATGGAATGGGTCATGTCAATCAGATCATTCAACTAATGATGTGACCTCGTTAATCAAATAACAACACTTTGTTCATGGTTAGGAAACATAACCATCTTTGATTAACGAGCTAGTCAAGTAGAGGCATACTAGTGACACTAAGTTTGTCTATGTATTCACACATGTATTATGTTTCCGGTTAATACAATTCTAGCATGAATAATAAACATTTATCATGATATAAGGAAATAAATAATAACTTTATTATTGCCTCTAGGGCATATTTCCTTCAGTCTCCCACTTGCACTAGAGTCAATAATCTAGTTCACATCGCCATGTGATTTAACAGCAATAGTTCACATCACCATGTGATTATCACCCATAGTCCACATCGATATGTGATCAACACCCAAAGGGTTTACTAGAGTCAGTAATCTAGTTCACATCGCTATGTGATTAACACCCAAAGAGTACTAAGGTGTGATCATGTTTTGCTTGTGAGAGAATCTTAGTTAACGGGCCTGCCAAATTCAGATCCGTATGTATTTTGCAAAATTCTATGTCTACAATGCTCTGCACGGAGCTACTCTAGCTAATTGCTTCCACTTTCAATATGTATCCAGATTGAGACTTAGAATCATCTGGATCAGTGTCAAAAACTTGCATCGGCGTAACCGTTTACGACGAACCCTTTTGTCACGTCCATAATCGAGAAACATATCCTTATTTTACTAAGGATAATTCTGACCGCTGTCCAGTGATCTACTCCTAGATCACTATTGTAATCCCTTGCCAAATCAGTGCAGGGTATACAATAGATCTAGTATACAGCATGACATACTTTATAGAACCTATGGCCAAGGCATAGGGAATGACTTTCATTCTCTTTCTATGTTCTGCCGTGGTCGGGCTTTGAGTCTTACTCAACTTCACACCTTGTAATACAGGCAAGAACTCTTTCTTTGACCGCTCCATTTTGAACTACTTCAAAATCTTGTCAAGGTATGTACTCATTGAAAAAACTTATCAAGCGTCTTGATCTATCTCTATAGATTTTGATGCTTAATATGTAAGCAGCTTGACCGAGGTTTTCTTTGAAAAATTCCTTTCAAACACTCCTTTATGCTTTGCAGAATAATTCTACATTATTTCCGATTAACAATATGTCATACACATATACTTATCAGAAATGCTGTAGTGCTCCCACTCACTTTCTTGTAAATACAGGCTTCACCGCAAGTCTGTATAAAACTATATGCTTTGATCAACTTATCAAAGCGTATATTCCAACTCCGAGATTCTTGCACCAGTCCATAGATGGATCGCTGGAGCTCGCATATTTAGTTAACACCTTTAGGATCGACAAAACCTTCTAGTTGCATCGTATACAACTCTTCTTTAGTAAATCCATTAAGTAATGCAGTTTTGTTTATCCATTTGCCAGATTTCATAAAATGCGGCAATTGCTAACATGATTCGGACAGACTTAAGCATAGATACGAGTGAGAAAATATCATCGTAGTCAACGCCTTGAACTTGTCGAAAACCTTTTGCGACAATTCTAGCTTTGTAGATAGTAACACTACTATCAGCGTCCGTCTTCCTCTTGAAAATCCATTTATTTTCTATGGCTTGCCGATCATCGGGCAAATCCATCAAAGTCCATACTTTGTTCTCATACATGGATCATATCTTAGATTTCATGGCCTCAAACCATTTCACGGAATCTGGGCTCATCATTGCTTCCTCATAGTTCGCAAGTTCGTCATGGTCTAGTAACATGACTTCCAGAACAGGATTACCGTATCACTCTGGTGCGGATCTTACTCTGGTTTACCTACGAGATTCGGTAGTAACTTGATCTGAAGTTACATGATCATCATCATTATCTTCCTCACTAATTGGTGTAGTAGTCACAAGAACAGATTTCTGTGATGAACTACTTTCCAATAAGGGAGAAGGTACAATTACCTTATCAAGTTTTCTACTTTCCTCCCACTCACTTCTTTCGAGAGAAACTCCTTCTCTAGAAAGTTTCCGAATTTAGCAACAAAAGTCTTGCCTTCGGATCTGTGATAGAAGGTGTATCCAATAGTTTCCTTTGGATATCCTATGAAGACACATTTCTCCGATTTGGGTTTGAGCTTATCAGGTTGAAACTTTTTCACATAAGCATTGCAACCTCAAACTTTAAGAAACAACAACTTAGGTTTCTTGCCAAACCATAGTTCATACGGTGTCGTCTCAACGGATTTAGATGGTGCCCTATTTAACGTGAATGCAGCTGTCTCTAATACATAACCCCAAAACGATAGTGGTAGATCAGTAAGAGACATCATGGATTGCACTATATCCAATAAAGTACGGTTATGACGTTCGGACACACCATTATGCTGTGGTGTTCCATGTGGCATGAGTTTGTGAAACTATTCCACATTGTTTTAATTGAAGACCAAACTCGTAACTCAAATATTTGTCTCCGCGATCAGATGTAGAAAATTTATTTTCTTTTCACGATGATTTTCCACTTCACTCTGAAATTCTTTGAACTTTTCAAATGTTTCAGACTTATGTTTCATCAAGTAGATATATCCATATCTGCTCGAATCATCTGTGAAGTTCAGAAAATAACGATACTTGCCGTGAGCCTTAACACTCATCGGACCGCATACATCAGTATGTATTATTTCCAGCAAGTCAGTTGCTCGCTCCATTGTTCCGGAGAATGGACTCTTTAGTCATCTTGCCCATAAGGCATGGTTCGCAAGCATCAAGTGATTCATAATCAAGTGATTCCAAAATCCCATCAGCATGGAGTTTCTTCATGCGCTTTACACCAATATGACTTAAACGGCAGTGCCACAAATAAGTTGCACTATCATTATTAACTTTGCATCTTTTGGCTTCAATATTATGAATATGTGTATCACTACGATCGAGATCCAACAAACCATTTCGTTGGGTGTATGACCATAGAAGGTTTTATTCATGTAAACAGAACAACAATTATTCTCTAACTTACATGAATAACCGTATTGCAATAAACATGATCAAATCATATTCATGCTCAACGCAAACACCAAATAACACTTATTTAGGTTTAACACTAATCCCGAAAGTATAGGGAGTGTGCGATGATGATCATATCAATCTTGGAACTATTTCCAACACACATCGTCACTTCACCCTTTAACTAGTTTCTGTTCATTCTGCAACTCCCGTTTCGAGTTACTACTCTTAGCAACTGAACCAGTATCAAATACCGAGGGGTTGCTACGAACACTAGTAAAGTACACATCAATAACATGTATATCAAATATAGCTTTGTTTACTTTGCCATCCTTCTTATCCACCAAATACTTGGGGTAGTTCCGCTTCTAGTGACCAGTCCCTTTGCAGTAGAAGCACTTAGTCTCAGGCTTAGGTCCAGACTTGGGCTTCTTCACTTGAGCAGCAACTTGCTTGCCGTTCTTCTTGAAGTTCCCCTTCTTCCCTTTGCCCTATTCCTTGAAACTAGTGGTCTTGTCTACCATCAACACTTGATGTTTTTCTTGGTTTCTACCTTCGTCGATTTTAGCATCACAAAGAGCTTGGGAATCATTTCCGTTATCCCTTGCATATTATAGTTCATCATGAAATTCTACTAACTTGGTGATGGTGACTAGAGAATTCTGTCAATCACTATTTCATCTCAAAGATCAACTCCCACTTGATTCAAGCGATTGTAGTACCCAGACAATCTGAGCACATGCTCACTAGTTGAGCGATTCTCCTCCATCTTTTAGCTATAGAACTTGTTGGAGACTTCATATCTCTCAACTCCGGTATTTGCTTGAAATATTAACTTCAACTCCTGGAACATCTCATATGGTCCATGACATTCAAAACGTCTTTGAAGTCCCGATTCTAAGCTGTTAAGCATGGTGCACTAAACTATCAAATAGTCATCATATTGACCTAGCCAAACGTTCATAACGTCCGCATCTGCTCCTGCAATAGGTCTGTCACCTAGCGGTGCATCAAGGACATAATTCTTCTGTGCAGAAATGAGGATACACCTCAGATCACGGATCTAATCCGCATCATTGCTACTAACATCTTTCAACACAATTTTCTCTAGGAACATATCAAAATAAACACAGGGAAGCAACAACGCGAGCTATTGATCTATAACATAATTTGCAAAATACTACCAGGACTAAGTTCATGATAAATTTAAGTTCAATTTAATCATATTACTTAAGAACTCCCACTTAGATAGACATCCCTCTAATCCTCTAAGTGATCACGTGATCCAAATCAACTAAACCATAACCGATCATCACGTGAGATGGAGTAGTTTTCAATGGTGAACATCGTTATGTTGATCATATCTACTATATGATTCACGCTCGACCTTTCGGTCTCCGTGTTTCGAGGCCATATCTGCATATGCTAGGCTCGTCAAGTTTAACCTAAGTATTCTGCGTGTGCAAAAACTGGCTTGCACCCGTTGTAGATGGACGTAGAGCTTATCACACCCAATCATCACGTGGTGTCTGGGCACGACGAACTTTGGCAACGGTGCATACTCAGGGAGAACACTTCTTGATAATTTAGTGAGAGATCATCTTATAATGCTATCATCAATCAAAGCAAGATAAGATGCATAAAAGATAAACATCACATGCAATCAATATAAGTGATATGATATGGCCATCATCATCTTGTGCTTGTGATCTCCATCTTCGAAGCACCGTCGTGATCACCATCTTCACCGGCGCGACACCTTGATCTCCATCGTAGCATCGTTGTCGTCTCGCCAATCTTATGCTTCCACGACTATCACTGCCGCTTAGTAATAAAGTAAAGCATTACATCGCGATTGCATTGCATACAATAAAACGACAACCATAAGGCTCCTGCCAGTTGCCGTTAACTCGGTTACAAAACATGATCATCTCATACAATAAAATTCAGCATCATGTCTTGACCATATCACATCACAACATTCCCTACAAAAACAAGTTAGACGTCCTCTACTTTGTTGTTGCAAGTTTTACGTGGCTGCTATGGGCTTAAGCAAGAACCAATCTCACCTACGCATCAAAACCACAACGATAGTTTGTCAAATAGACTCCGTTTTAACCTTCGCAAGGACCAGGCGTAGCCATACTTGGTTCAACTAAAGTTGGAGAGACAGTCGCCCGCAAGCCACCTGTGTGCAAAGCACGTCGGGGGAACCGGTCTCGCGTAAGCGTACGCGTAATGTTGGTCTGGGTCATCTCGTCCAACAATGCCGCCGAACCAAAGTATGACATGTTGGTAGGCAGTATGACTTATATCACCCACAACTCACTTGTGTTCTACTCGTGCATATAACATCAACATAAATAACCTAGGCTCTGATACCACTGTTGGGTTTCGTAGTAATTTCAAAAAAATTCCTACGCACACGCAAGATCATGTGATGCATAACAACCAGAGGAGAGAGTGTTGTCTACGTACCCACGCAGACCAACTGCGGAAGCGTTGACGCAACGTAGAGGAAGTAGTCGTTCGTCTTCATGATCCAACCGATCAAGTACCGAAACTACGGCACCTCCGAGTTCGAGCACACGTTCAGCTCGATGACGATCCCCGGACTCCGATCCAGCAAAGGTCGGGGAAGAGTTCCGTCAGCACGACGGCGTGGTGACGATCTTGATGCACTACAGCAGCAGGGCTTCGCCTAAACTCCGCTACAGTATTATCGAGAAATATGGTGGCTGGGGGCACCGCACACGGCTAAGGAATAGATCATGTGGATCAACTTGTTGTCTCTTTGGTGCTAGCCCTGCCCCTCTATTTATATGTTGGGCCCCGGGGTCGAAACTTGGAGCAAAAGCCTCCTCAAAGTCGGTTTTTCCCGAAAGGCAAGAGTCCCACTCGAACTCCAGGACCAAACGCCACAATCCTTGGCGTCTGGCCTAGACGCCATGGGCCTCGGCGTCTGGCCCAGGGCCAGACGCCAGGGTCTCCGGCGTTTGGACCCCTGGTCTCCGCAAAACTCCTTTTTCACCGACCTAAAGCCTCATGGGCTTGACCCCTTGGCCTAACCATATCATCCAATATATGAATCTTTACGTCTCGACCATTTCGAGACTCCTCGTCATGTCCCCGATCTCATCCGGGACTCCGAACTCCTTCGGTACATCAAAACATGTAAACTCATAATATAACTGTCATCGTAACCTTAAGCGTGCGGACCCTACGGGTTCGAGAACAATCTAGACATGACCGAGACACGTCTCCGGTCAATAACCAATAGCGGGACCTGGATGCCCATAAAGGCTCCTACATATTCTACGAAGATCTTTATCGGTCAGACCGCATAACAACATATGTTGTTCCCTTTGTCATCGGTATGTTACTTGCCCGAGATTCGATCGTCGGTATTCCTATACCTAGTTCAATCTCGTTACCGGCAAGTCTCTTTACTCGTTCTGTAATACATCATCCCGCAACTAACTCATTTAGTTGCAATGCTTGCAAGGCTTAAGTGATGTGCATTACCGAGAGGGCCCAGAGATACCTCTCCGACAATCGGAGTGACAAATCCTAATCTCGAAATACGCCAACCCAACATCTACCTTTGGAGACACCTGTAATGCTCCTTTATAATCACCCAGTTACGTTGTGACGTTTGGTAGCACCCAAAGTGTTCCTCCGGCAAACGGGAGTTGCATAATCTCATAGTCATAGGAACATGTATAAGTCATGAAGAAAGCAATAGCAACATACTAAACGATCGGGTGCTAAGCTAATGGAATGGGTCATGTCAATCAGATCATTCAACTAATGATGTGACCTCGTTAATCAAATAACAACACTTTGTTCATGGTTAGGAAACATAACCATCTTTGATTAACGAGCTAGTCAAGTAGAGGCATACTAGTGACACTAAGTTTGTCTATGTATTCACACATGTATTATGTTTCCGGTTAATACAATTATAGCATGAATAATAAATATTTATCATGATATAAGGAAATAAATAATAACTTTATTATTGCCTCTAGGGCATATTTCCTTCACCAGCTTGGCCAAAACTTAAGTCATATTGATGCATATAATGGTGAAGAAAAGGTACATGTGGAAAAGTAACACATGTGCAGGGGGCATAGAGCCCGGAACATAATTATATGAAGCTTCTGTATAAGAAGCCCCCAGGTATAATGAGCACGCATGGCGCGTCAAGATTGTGTAGTCAAGACACATTTTAACCTTTTAAGGCCATGAAGAAAAAAGGGAAGAAAGACAGATATCGAATATATATATATAAAGGAGGAGGTAAGGAGACGAACACAGAGTTCGGCACTAGGCGTAGAACCTTCGGAGTCTGGCCGCGTTCCATGGGTTTGGCTCGAGTCGATTGTCCGATGCATCCCGCAGACGGTACGCTCCACCGGTTAGAACTTTGTCAATGACGAAGGGACCTTCCCATTTGGGCTTGAGCTTGTCCTTTTTCTTCTCTGGTAGGCGTAGAACAAGTTCGCCAACGCTATAAGTTTTGGCCCGTAATTCTCTGCTTTGATATCGTCGAGCATGTTGCTGATAGAATGCGGAGCGGGCTTTTCCAATGTCACGCTCCTCCTCCAGGGCGTCTAAACTGTCCCACCGATCAAGCTCGGCTTCTTTCTCTTCGTCCATGCGCACTCGAGGTGAGTCATGAATGATGTCGCAGGGCAGTACCGCCTCTGTGCCGTACACCATAAAAAACGTTGTGTATCCGGTAGTGCGATTCGGCGTGGTCCGCAGCCCCCATAGTATGGAGTCGAGCTCCTCAACCCAATGCGTATATGATTCCTTTAAGGATCGCACTAATCTGGGTTTAATGCCGCTCATAATAAGACCATTTGCTCGTTCGACTTGACCGCTTGTTTGGGGGTGATAGACGGAGGCATAATCGAGCTTAATGCCCATGTTGCCGCACCAAGTTTTTACCTCATTAGCTATAAAGTTCAAGCCGTTATCGGTGATGATGCTGTGGGGGGAACCATAACGGTGTACAACCCCGGATATGAAGTCTATCACTGGTCCGGACTCGGCCATTTTAACTGGTTTGGCTTCTATCCATTTGGTGAATTTATCCACCATGACCAATAGGTACTTTTTCTTATGGCTTCCTCCTTTAAGGGGCCCGACCATATCAAGACCCCAGACCGCAAAGGGCCAAGTAATGGGGATTGTTTGGAGAGCGGTAGGTGGCATATGGCTTTGGTTTGCAAAAATCTGGCAACCGACGCAATGTTGGACGAGGTCTTGTGCGTCTGCTCGGGCTGTCGGCCAGTAGAAACCTGTACGGAAGGCCCGAGCTGCGGCGTGATGGCCGCCGAGTCCCGCATGAATTGCTGCCAAAATTTGCCGTCCTTCCTCTTTGGAGATGCACCTTTGAAGTACTCTGGTAGGGCTTTTCTTATAAAGCTCTCCCTCGTGGACCTTGTAGGCTTTAGACCGCCGCACAATGCAACGTGCCTCATTTGGGTCCTTAGGGAGTTCTTGCCTATTTAGGTAAGCCAAGAAGGGTTCTGTCCACGGGGCGATGACAACCATAATCACGTGGGCCGAAGGTGTTATTTCGGTGGCGGAGCCTCCGATTACGTCAGAGTGCTCGGGATCTGGTGTTGTGGCCGGACCCAGACTGTTGTTGCCGGTCTCCCCTTCCCACACCATGGGTGGCTTAAACAACCTTTCCAAGAAGATATTAGGTGGGACAGGGTTGCGCTTAGCGCCGATGCGGGCGAGGATATTCGCCGCTTGATTGTTTTCTCGGACCACATGGTGGAATTCGAGCCCCTCGAACCGAGCTGACATTTTGAGGATGGCATTACGGTAAGACGCCATTTTTGGGTCCTTGGCGTCAAAGTCTCCATTTATTTGAGATATTGAGAGGTTCGAATCCCCACACACCTCTAGGCGTTGAATGCCCATGGAGACTGCCATCCGGAGACCATGCAACAGGGCCTCATATTCTACTGTATTGTTGGGGTCTGTGTATAGTATTTGGAGTACGTATTGGACTATATCTCCGGTGGGGGATGTCAGGACGACGCCTGCCCCCAGACCAGCCAGCATCTTAGAGCTGTCGAAGTGCATGATCCAATTGGAGTATACGCCGTACTCTTTAGGGAGTTCGGCTTTTGTCCATTCGGCGTTGAAATCAGCCAGTACTTGCGACTTAATGTCTCGCCGTGGTTTGTATGTTATGTCGAAGGGAAGGAGCTCAATAGCCCATTTAGCAATCCGGCCCGGGGCATCGCGGTTATTTATTATGTCGTTGAGTGGTACTTCAGAGGCCATCGTAATTGAACACTCTTGAAAGTAGTGTCGTAGTTTTCGGGATGGCATGAAGACCGCGTATGCTATCTTTTGATAATGTGGGTACTGTGATTTGCATGGAGTGAGGACAGTGGATATATAGTATACCGGATTTTGAAGCAGGAACTTATGTCCGTCCGTCTCTCGTTCGACGACGAGCACTGCGCTTACAACCTGGTGTGTTGTCGCTATATATAACAGCATTGGTTCGCCGATATTTGGCGCGGCCAAGATTGGGTTGCTACCCAAGAGGGCTTTTATTTTTTCCAATCCGGCCGTGGCCGCATCCGTCCACTCGAAGTGTTCTGTGTGCCGAAGAAGGCGGTAAGGAGGTAATTCCTTTTCTCCTAATCAGGAGATAAAGCAGCTTAAGGCAGCCACGCATCCGGTTAATTTCTAGATTTGCTTGAGGTCTGTTGGGATAGCCAACTGTGACAGGGCTCGGATTTTAGCCAGATTTGCTTCAATTACTCTATTGGAAACGATGAAGCCCAAGAGCTCGGCGGGCACGCCGAAAATGCATTTTTCTGGATTGAGCTTGATGTCATATGTTCGGAGATTGTCGAATGTAAGCCTCAAGTCGTCTATTAAGGATTCGACCTGTCTGGTTTTAATGACCACATCGTCTATGTATGCCTCCACTATTTTGCCGATTTGTGTTTCCAGGCATGTCTGAATCATGCGTTGATAGGTTGCACCGGCGTTTTTGAGCCCGAAAGGCAAGGTGTTAAAACAGATGGGGCCGTATGGAGTGATGAATGCCGTTGCGGCTTGATCGGACTCCGTCATCTTGATTTGATGGTATCCGGAGTATGCGTCGAGGAAACACAATGAGTCTTGTCCTGCGGTAGCGTCGATAATTTCATCGACGTAGGGGAGGGGGAAGGGATCCTTGGGGAAAGACTCGTTAAGGTCCTTGAAATCGACACATAGGCGCCAGGATTTGTCCTTCTTTGGTACCATCACCAGGTTTGCTAGCCAGTCCGGGTGTTTTATTTCTCTAACGAATCTGGCCTCGAGTAACTTGGCTAGCTCTTCTCCCATGGCTTGCTGCTTAGGCTCTGAGAAACACCATAGAGTCTGCTTGACCAGCTTGAATCCCTTTAGAATGTTTAGGCTATGCTCGGCCAGCCTGCGTGGGATTCCTGGCATGTCTGAAGGATGCCAGGCGAAGATGTCCCAATTCTCGCGCAAGAACTCCCGCAGTGCAGCGTCTGTTATGGGGTTCAGCTATGCCCCGATGGATGCTGTTTTTGTAGGGTCCGTTGGGTGGACCTAGAATTTGACTATTTCGTCCGCTGGTTTGAAAGAGGTGGACTTGGGTCTTTTGTCAAGTATCACGTCGTCCCTGTCCACTGTGGAGCGCAGCGCAGTTAGTTCTTCAGCCACGAGGGCTTCGGAAAATGCCTCGAGGGCTAGTGCGGTGGTTTTATTTTTGGTGCGGAGTGCTATGTCCGGATCACTAGCTAGAGTGATGATTCCATTGGGCCCGGGCATCTTGAGCTTCATGTACCCGTAATGGGGTATAGTTTGGAAGATCGTGAATGCCTCCCGCCCTAAAAGGGCGTGGTATCCGCTACTAAACGGGGCCACTTGGAATGTGATTTCTTCGGACCTATAATTCTCCGGCGTGCCGAATACCACATCTAGTGTGATTTTTCCCGCACATCGTGCCTCCCGACTAGGGATGATTCCTCTGAAGGTCATGCTGCTTTGCTCAATGCGGCTCTTGTCTATTTCCATTTTGCTAAGAGTCTCCTCGTAGATGAGGTTTAATCCGCTGCCACCATCCATGAGCACTTTAGTAAGCCGGAAGCCATCCACAATTGGACTAAGGTCCAATGCGGCTGGTGCTCGGGCTGTTCGGAATTGAGGTTTGTCACTGGCATTGAAGCTTATAGCCTTATCGTTCCATGGATTTATTGTTGCAACATGGCAGACTTTGGCGAGGCTGCGGAGTGCTCGCTTGCGCCTATTATTTGAGGCGAAAGTCTCGAAGACTGTCAGTACTGTATTGTTATTTTCCACGGGATGGTGCTCTGTGGTATTGTTGATGAGGAGATCCTCGCCTCTCTTGGCCACCTGCCGGAGTATCCAACATGCTCTAAGGCTATGTGTTGGCATAGTATCCGGTGTAGTGTGACTTTTGCATGGCCCATTGAGCCATCCCTCCAATACGGTTCCACGCCCTGAAGTGGGCTTTGGTTTCTTTGTAATTCGACCGGGTGACTTACGAGAGTACACCCTTTTAGTTCGGACGAAGGGTTTAGTGAGAGCCGAAGGATTCCGGAATTTTGTTTCAGTTTTCCAGGTGCTTTCCATGGCACAGTACTTCTGTACTATGGCCGCCAAGTCAGCGAAGTGTGCTATGTCACGGCGACTTATGGCGTTGAGGATTCCCTTGTCCGTGCAATTTTTGCAAAAGAACGAAATTGTGTCTTCCTCGCGACAGTCCTTGACCTTGCTCATTACAAGGAGGAATCTGACCCAATAGTGATGTACTATCTCTTGGGGATCTGGTCTGATGTGGGAAAGATCACTTTTGTGAGGGTGGGTGGGTAGATTTAGGTCCAAATCCTGACCCGATCTGAGACCCAGGGGCAAAGGAGTTTCCGATCTTGGCAGTTTGAGCTCTGGGACGTTGCCCAATAGTTCTGGCCCGCTGTACGATTCTAGGTTCGAAGCTTGGGCCATGTCCTCCCGTAGACGGGTATTCGGCTCGGAGAACTCGGGAATCCGGACATAGTTTGTCCTCAAAATACAGGAAGAATCGCTACATTGCTCCTCCACCACCGCTATTTGATGGGTGACCGGCGGACGGTTAATCTCCCTTTGGTCGGGTTTATGTAACGCCCCAAGACCGGAGCTTCAGATGCCTTCCAGGGTTTCCGGGTTCCGTCGTGGGATTTGTTTGGTTCATAGCATTCGTCTTTGCATCATGTGCATTGCATCATGTCATCATGCCATCATGTCATTTCTTTTTCTTAACTCAACCAAATAAAATCGGATGGATCTTCGGTCCATTTAAATCGAGGGATATTCACATGGTGAAATTCTCTTTATAACATATCTCTCAATATGTTTAGGGAGCTATTATAAATATTCCATTAATTTGGAATCATCGTAACACACGTGCAAACTAATTCCCATGTCTATTCCTCTTCGATTTTGACCTTCAAACCTTGTCAATATCTCTCATCTCTTTTCTCGAGGCTCATCCTAAAACCTCAACATTTTTCGACACCTCTAATTCCTAGCCCTTGTTCAAACCATTTGAATTAAATTCAAATGATTTTGAATTAAATCCTTGTGATCATGCCTATCCTATTTTTATTGGAACCAGCGCATTTTAACGAGTCCGGGAATATTATTTGCGTGCGCTAATTCTTTCCCTATCCCTCTCTTTCTTTTCGTCTCTCCAATTCTTTTCTGTTAAAGGAAATATGAGAGAGAGAGAGAAGAGAGATAGCCCAGGGCGGCCCAACCTCCAGCGCATGCCCATTTGCCACTTAGGCCATCCAGCCGGCCTACCTAATCTGCTCTAACCCTAGCCCAACCCCCACTCTCCCTCGTCTCCTCCTCCTGGCGCCTCCAGCAGCCCTGCGCACATCTCCCCTCAAACCTCTTCCCGATCCCATCGCTCTCCCTCCGCTGCCAGGAGTCCCTCGCTCGATCCCCACTTCTCTGCCTCGACCTTTCCTCCTAGCGCCGCCGCACAAAGGGGCCGAACCCTCGCGCCTTGACCCGATTCCCTGCGCTCGATCCCCCCAGCGATGACGGCGCCTTCCGCCGGCGCGCCCCTTCTCCTCTTCCACCAGGAGCCTACGGAGCCGCGCGCCAATTCCATCCCCATGCCCGTCGCCCCCTCTTCTCTACCCTGTCCCTGTGCCTCCTCCATGGCTTTCCTTCTTGCCGCCATGGACGCGAGGGTCGAGCTCGCCGCCCTGCCGCATTGCTAGGGCCACCGGGCACCGCATCCTGCTGGGCCTCCCGTGCATCGTCCTCGCCGCTGAACTGTCTCATCTCCTTCTTCCTCGCACGTGTCTGTGACAAGCATCACCAGCAGCATGCCATGCGGCCGCGTGTCGGTCGTCGGACCTCGGCAAGTAGGACTCGGCCACAGGTGACTTCAAGGACGAGCAGGGCACTCCATCACCATCTCCAGAAGCACCTCCACGCCTTTTCTTCCGCCTCCTATGCTGCCTGACGAGTTCCTGCCTGAACTCCCTGTTGACCTCTGTCTCAAGTCCAACGAGCAGCGCCTTTGGGTTTTTTTTTCCAAGTACATCGAAGGCCCTCAATACCGTACCCCTTCATGCCGGCAAGACCGGTAAGCCGGACCCCGAAGGATCAACGACTTGTGGACCATGTACATCTACCATCTTCGAAGACCCTTGTAGCACAAACGCCAAGTTCCACTACCGTCGACCCTCAAGACCAACAAGTACCACGACGACGCATCATATTCATCTACCACCGTCTTCGGAACTGCATCAAGTACCTATGACCGAAGAACGTCAAGTACCTATGACCGAAGAACGCCAAGTACCTCTCCGAAAAACAAACATGTACCACTACATCTGGAGACCTCGAACCCGTCAAGTCCGACAATGATTGTGTACAACTACCGACGGCATGCATGTTGCCAAGTACCCTCTCCGGATCGTCATGTTCGACTACCGATAAACATGTACCACTACCATCGCCGAGATCGCGAGAACCTCTACCGTCGACCCTAGAGCATGAGAGAATGACTACTTCCACAATGAAAGTCCCGAGAACGTCTACTTCCCCTTCTTCACTTCGAACTTGATCCATTACGATAATGCACGCTCTAAAAGGTATAACCGCCGAGACGACCTTCCGAGAATGAATGCATGTTGTATGAGATGCTCATGTTCGAACCATGTCCGAGTTGTCATTGCACGTTCCTCGGTTGCCATGCTCTCGACCCACGGGAAACCCGGTATCCGGGATCAACCCACCATCCTCTCTTGATCCGTTCATCCACACTTTCTCTTGCACCGACATCTCAATGAGTTGTCGGATCACCGGAATGTTGCCGTGGCACCATTTCCATCGTAGTTGCCGTGGCACTCCTTTTGTTCCGCCATGGCGACCAAATGCTTCATAATGCTCTTGTCAAACTTTTAATAAAAATTGCATAAACTTGTTCATGTCATCCGCATCATGATTACAACAATTAAAATGTTTAAATTGTTGTTGCACCAAATTGATAAATGCATATGGGGATTTACCGGATTTGTTGTTGGTTATATCCGGCCTCATTTAAATTGTTAGATGGTATAGTTTTGTTATGCTTCACCTCTTGCCATGTTAACCAATTTTTAATTGGGTATCTAACCGGGAGAGAACTAAATAATTAATGTGGTGTTCCGTCAATATGCAATTCGTTGCATATTGAGCTCCACTTAACTTGTAGTTTTGTGTGTGCCCTTTGCCATGCCATGCATATTTAAACCGGACATGCATCATACTTGGTTGTGCATCATGCCATGTGTGCGTGTTGGTTGTTTACTATGTTGTGTGCTTCTTTCCGGGTTGCTTCTCGTGTTAGCTTCAGTTTCGTTCCGGAGTTGTGAGGATTTGTTCGACTACGTCCGCTTTGTCTTCTTCATGGACTCGTTCTTCTTCCTTGCGGGATCTCAGGCAAGATGACCATACCCTCGAAATCACTTCTATCTTTGCTTGCTAGTTGCTCGCTCTTTTGCTATGCCTATGCTGCGATACCTACCACTTGCTTATCATGCCTCCCATATTGTTGAACCAAGCCTCTAACCCACCTTGTCCTAGCAAACCGTTATTTGGCTATGTTACCGCTTTGCTCAGCCCCTCTTATAGCGTTGTTAGTTGCAGGTGAAGATTGGAGCTTGTTACATGTTTGGAACATGGATATTTTGTTGGGATATCACAATATCTCTTATTTAATTAATGCATCTATATACTTGGTAAATGGTGGAAGGCTCGGCCTTATGCCTGGTGTTTTGTTCCACTCTTGCCGCCCTAGTTTCCGTCATATCGGTGTTATGTTCCCGGATTTTGCGTTCCTTACGCGGTTGGGTTATAATGGGAACCCCTTGACAGTTCGCCTTGAATAAAACTCCTCCAGCAAGGCCCAACATTGGTTTTACCATTCGCAACCTAGCCTTTTCTTTCCCTTGGGTTCTGCAGACTCAAGGGTCATCTTTATTTAAACCCCCGGGCCAGTGCTCCTCTGAGTGTTGGTCCAACTTGTCAGCTGCCGGTGGCCACCAGGGGCAACTCTGGGCTGGCCTACCGAAAGCTTGGACAATACGGTGTGCGCTGAGAAAGAGATATGTGCAGCTCCTATCGGCATTTGTCGGCACATTCGGGTGGCTTTGCTAGTCTTGTTTTACCATTGTTGAAATGTCTTGTAACCGGGATTCCGAGTCTGATCGGGTCTTCCCGCTAGAAGGAATATCCTTCGTTGACCGTGACAGCTTGTGATGGGCTAAGTTGGGACACCCCTGCAGGGTTTTGAACTTTCTAAAGGCGTGCCCGCGGTTATGGGCAGATGGGAATTTGTTAATGTCCGGTGGTAGAAAACCTGAAGTCGACCTTAATTAAAATACATCAACCGCGTGTGTAACCGTGATGGTCTCTTCTCGGCGGTGTCCGGGAAGTGAACACGGTGTTGGAGTTATGCTTGTCGTAGGTTGTTCTAGGATCACTTCTTGATCATAGATTCTCCACCGTGCTTTTGCCTTCTCTTCTCGCTCTCATTTGCGAATAGGTTAGCCACCAAATATGCTAGTCGCTTGCTACAGCTCCACCTCATACCTTTTACCTTACCTATAAGCTTAAATAGTCTTGATCACAAGGGTGCGAGATTGCTGAGTCCCCGTGACTCACAGATACTTCCAAAACCAGTTTGCAGGTGCCGATGTTACCGAGAAGGTGTCGAAACCAAGCTCAAGGAGGAGCTCGATGAAGATCTTGTCCTTTGTGTTGTTTCGTTCTTGTTGATCAGTACTAGAGCCCAGTTGGGGTCGATCGGGGATCTGTGTAGCATTTGGGGTAGTCTTCTTTTATTTTGGTTCCATAATCGGATCTTGAATGTATCTGGATGATGTAATGCTTTATTCATGTATTTGTGTGAAGTGGGGATTGTAAGCCAACTATGTATCTCTTTCCCTTATGTATTACATGGGTTGTGTGAAGATTACCTCACTTGCGACATTGCTTTCAATGCGGTTATGCCTCTAAGTCGTGCTTCGACACGTAGGAGATATAGCCGCATCAAGGGCGTTACAAGTTGGTATCAGAGCCTTCCCCGACCTTAGGAACCCCCTGCTTGATCGAATCACTGGCATTATTGAGTCTAGAAATGTTTTGAGTCATTTAGGAATTATATATCGGAGAGTTTAGGAATTCTTTTTACTCCTTAGTCCCTTCGTCGCTCTGGTGAGGCATCCTGACGTAGTGTTTTGACTCTTCTCTTCTCAAATTTCACTAAAAAAAATTTAGGATCACGCGGGTATCTTGGAATCGTTTCGATGGTTTTGTGACGAGAACATTGTTCTTGGTGCCTCCTGTCATTTAGGGGTTGTGGCAGTGTCCCGAGGAGTTGAGCTCCGAGGTGTTGTCGTCACAATTTTATCGTTGCAGTTCTGGAATACCTGAGATTAGTTTTGCCGACATCGAAAATCTCTTTTATGCAGTTGTTGGTGAGATAACCTCGACGCCACCCAGTACTGGGGCAGGAATTCAGGAGTATTGCCATACTTGTATAACGGATGCTTTTCGAAGGTTGAGGTAAACGATTTCCAAAGGTTTCTTGGTTATGTGTTGAAGGATGGATACAGCTGGATGTAAGATTTGCTAGTTTGGGTGAGATATTATGCTTCCCCTGTATCCCCAACACCTGATTGCATAAATGGAAAATTTCGGGAGTTTATAAGTGTGAATTCAAGTAGCTCTTAGGATATCTTTCCGAAAGATGTATGATATGAAATTGGGGTTCGACATCTAGTGGTCCGCCTGTCCACGGTTGGTTTTACAGTGGTCTCGTTGTGTCTTAAAGAGTCCTTGGCTATGACGACTCGGGGACGCTTCGTATGTCATGTGCACTGCCTTGTACATGATGGTGCTGTACGATCGAGCCCATGTAGGCCCCACTACGAAAACTTCGGACGAAATCTCTATCATATGTTTGTTCTGGCTTATTCTGCAAGCCAATCCTTTGTTTTGTTTTGATTTGTGGTACTCGAGTTGCTTCGAAGTCAAATGTTGATTCCATACCTTCCCCAAATGGTGTTCTCATACTCCGATGTGAATACCAATCCTTCTTGATCATCAAGATTGTTTTGTCAATCTCTTTTTAACCGGCGTGCTTCTCTTCAAGTGGATCTGATCATTTCAACATCCGCAAGATCAAGTATCAGTTCTTCTCAATGGTGTATGTTTCATCCATCTCCAAGTTGCCTTTGTTTTTCCCGCCCACCCACCTTTTTTCTTCAAGGACTAAGTTTTATTTATCAAGTATCTATCTTATGATTATGAAGTCGCTCCATTCTTTTCCATCAACGCTCTTACCCGGTGGTTTTCATGAAGATGCTCTACTAGTTCATCATTCTTCGCTCTCTTTCTTCTTCGGTAGAACCAATTCAAGCTTTGTTGATCATATCCTTTTTCCTCGTTTCAAATACCTTCTCATGCCGGTGCACCTCATATTCATTCACTCCTCACTAGTTAATTGTTCCGGAGTGCTCAAGATATCTCGAAGATTCGTGTTTTCCACTCTGCATTCATTCAAGATCTTTCAAGATTGTTATCTCATTCAAGTCATTTAATTCAACCGGTGCAACCTCTCATCTAAATCATTTCAATGGTGTTTCTTTTCAGTGGGCCCTAACCCACAGGTCTTTTCCCAGGATCTTACCTGACTCTTCTTATCTTCCCGGAGCTATTCTCAAATTCGTTTCAAAGTTTGATGTAAGAATGAACCATCATCAGTCAAATGTCTTTCCCAAGATCTTTTAAACTCTTCTCATTGTTGGCTCAACCTCTTTGCTTTCATTCTCCTGGAGTGCCTCAACAATTCTTGGTGGTGTTTCTCGTCGTCATTCTCGGATTTTGAAGACCGAAGAAGAGTTTCTCTTTAATCTTGCACCATTCTCTTCAAGATTCGTGGTTCTATCTTAATGCCTTCCTCTCATAATTGTTTTCGATTGTGAGAATTCTTTTCACCCTCAATATATAAATTCTCTGAAGCATCTTCGTTTATTTGCAAATCCTTCCCGGTGTTTCTTCATGTTTTATTCGTTCATTTTCAATTCTTGTGGTGGTTCGTTCAAGAGTTCCTCTTCCTTCGTTTATCATATCAATTCATTCGTTGTTTCAATCCTACCGGCGGTTCATTGAAGACCTTCCCAAGTCTGACGCTATACCTATCTTAATACTTTCCACGAGAATAAGTAGGATGCCAAATCCTTTGGTTGTCATCAATTTAATTGATGAAGGATAAGCATAATATAATTCTTATTCTTGTTTCATCGACTAAATTCAACTCCTTATTCCGGAGCCTCACCAAAGTCTCGGTTTCTATTGTTTCATCTTTTCTTTTTCGGAGTTCCAAGCTCTCTCAAATATATCATCGCGAAGCTCCATCTAAATCATTGCAAGGATTCACCTTGTGTTTTCAATTTCTCTTTCTTTTCATTCCTTTGTTTACCGGAGTTCTTCATGGAGGTTCTACATGATGGTTCATCAAGGATTTAATTCTTTCTCGAAGTGTTAATCAAGATTCTTTTCTAAGGAGCTCAAGCTTTCTTCATCTTGCATTCGGAGTGCAATTCTTTCTACCTTATCATTGGAGGTGGTATTATGTCATTCTTGATAATTTGGGTTCATGTTTCATGATTCACATGTTGTTAGCAATGAGGTATTTTAAATCCATCAATCTCTTCTTTGGAGTTATCTTGGGTTATATTTCACCTAAAGTCTTCCCTGAGGATTGTTGCTATCCATGGTGCTTATAAAGGACCCAAGTTCTTCTTTTATCCTCCCGGTGAAATAAGTTTCTCGTCTCCTTGTTCTTATCAATCCAATTCTTTTCCCATGAGTGGCAGGTTGTCACCTCATCATTTGAGATGTATTCCAGAAGACCATATCAAGCTTCTTTTCGTTGTTGGTTTTTCCAACAACTCCGTTCAACCCTTCTCCTAAAGATGCCTTGTCGAGATCTTTTGTGGCAGATGTTGGCATTTTCTTCTCCATTCTCCTACTTCAATGATCTAACTTCTATTCTTTTCTTCCGGAGGCATTGTGATGTTTCTCTCTTCAACCCATCTTTTCGTTTTGTCAGGATCATGTTCTTTTCTTGGTTTATCCATTTAACCGGAGTGTTGTGTCCCTTTTTGCTCAAGCTCTTTCATTTTATCAAGTCTTCATCTCTTTTAAACCGGAGTGCTGTCCGAGATCTTTCTTACCCCTTGTTCCATTCATTCAATAGTTACGGAGGCAGTGTATTGTGATTTCATCAAGTATCTTCTCATCTTATCAAGTTCTTATTCAATTCCTTTTCTTTTCAATCGGAGTGCTGCCTGAAGTTGTTCATTCTTATTCCTCTTTCTAACGGAGTGTCTCCAACTTTGTTCATGTTCGTTGTATTCTTTCTTTCAATTAGTTGAACTTTTCAAGGTTCTTTGGTTTCACTCGTTTGTCAAAGAAGCAACTTAGTTTTACCTCTTCTCTTTCTCTTCCGTTTTCCCTCCGGTGCCACTCTAGATCTCGGGACGAGATCCTCTCATAGTGGTGGAGTGTTGTAACGCCGCAAGACCGGAGCTTCAGATGCCTTCCAGGGTTTCCGGGTTCCTTCGTGGGATTTGTTTGGTTTATTGCATTCGTCTTTGCGTCGTGTGCATTGCATCATGTCATCATGTCATCATGCCATCATGTCAATTCTTTTTCTTAACTCAACCAAATAAAATCGGATGGATCTTCGGTCCATTTAAATCGAGGGATATTCACATGGTGAAATTCTCTTTATAACATATCTCTCAATATGTTTAGGGAGCTATTATAAATATTCCATTAATTTGGAATCATCGTAACACACGTGCAAACTAATTCCCATGTCTATTCCTCTTCGATTTTGACCTTCAAACCTTGTCAATATCTCTCATCTCTTTTCTCGAGGATCCTCCTAAAACCTCAACATTTTTGGACACCTCTAATTCCTAGCCCTTGTTCAAACCATTTGAATTAAATTCAAATGATTTTGAATTAAATCCTTGCGATCATGCCTCTCCTATTTTTATCGGAACCAATGCATTTTAGCGAGTCCGGGAATATTATATGCGTGCGCTAATTCTTTCCCTATCCCTCTCTTTCTTTTCGTCTCTCCAATTCTTTTCTGTTAAAGGAAATATGTGAGAGAGAGAGAAGAGAGATAGCCTAGGCCGGCCCAACCTCCAGCGCATGCCCATTTGCCACTTAGGCCATCCAGCCGGCCCACCTAATCTGCTCTAACCCTAGCCCAACCCCCACTCTCCCTCGTCTCCTCCTCCTGGCGCCGCCAGCAGCCCCGCGCGCATCTCCCCTCAAACCTCTTCCCGATCCCATCGCTCTCCCTCCGCTGCCAGGAGTCCCTCGCTCGATCCCCACTTCTCTGCCTCGACCTTTCCTCCTGGCGCCGCCGCACAAAGGGGCCGAACCCTCGCGCCTCCACCCGATTCCCTGCGCTCGATCCCCCCAGTGATGACGGCGCCTTCCCCCGGTGCGCCCCTTGTCCTCCTCCGCCAGGAGCCTGCGGAGCCGCACGCCCATTCCATCCCCACGCTCGTCGCCCCCTCTGCTCTACCCCGTCCCTGCGCCTCCTCCATGACTTTCCTTCCTTGCCGCCATGGACGCGAGGGTCGAGCTCGCCGCCCTGCCGCGTCGCCAGGGCCGCCGGGCACTGCAGCCTGCCGGGCCTCCCGTGCATCGTCCTTGCCGATGAACCGTCTCCTCTACTTCCTCCTCGCGCGTGTCTGCGAGAAGCATCACCAGCAGCATGCCATGCGTCCATGCGGCCGCGCGTCGGTCGTCGGACCTCAGCAAGCAGGACCCGGCCACCAGTGACCTGAAGGACGAGCAGGGCGCTCCATCACCATCTCCAGCAGCGCCTCCGCGCCTTTTCTTCCGCCTCCTACGCTGCCTGACGAGTTCGTGCCCGAACTCCCTGTTGACCTTTGTCTCAAGTCCAACGAGCAGCGCCTTTGGGTTTTTTTCGCCAAGTCCATCGAAGGCCCTCAATACTGTACCCCTTCATGCCGGCAAGACCGATAAGCCGGACCCCGAAGGATCAACGACTTGTGGACCATGTACATCTAGCGTCGCCGAAGACCCTCGTAGCACAAATGCCAAGTTCCACTACCGTCGACCCTCAAGACCAACAAGTGACATGACGACGCGTCATGTTCATCTACCACCGTCTTCGGAACCGCTAAGAACGTCAAGTACCTATGACCGAAGAACGCCAAGTACCTCTGTGAAAAACAAACATGTACCACTACATCCGGAGACCTCGAGCCCGTCAAGTCCGACCACGATTGTGTACAACTACCGACGGCGTGCATGTTGCCAAGTACCCTCTCCGGATCGTCATGTTCGACTACCGATAAACATGTACCACTACCGTCGCCGAGATCGCGAGAACCTCTACCGTCGACCCTAGAGCATGAGAGAACGACTACTTCCACTACGAAAGTCCCGAGAACGTCTACTTCCCCTTCTCTGCTTCGAACTTGATCCATTCTGATAATGCACGCTCTGAAAGGTATAACCGCCGAGACGACCTTCCAAGAATGAATGCATGTTGTATGAGATGCTCATGTTCGAACCATGTCTGAGTTGTCATTGCATGTTCCTCGGTTGCCATGCCGTCGACCCACGGGAAACCCGGTATCTGAGATCAACCCACCATCCTCGCTTGATCCGTTCATCCACACTTTCTCTTGCACCGACATCTCAATGAGTTGTCGGATCACCGGAATGTTGCCGTGGCACCATTTCCGTTGTAGTTGCCGTGGCACCCCTTTTGTTCCGCCATGGCGACCAAATGCTTCATAAATGATCTTGTCAAACTTTTAATAAAAATTGCATAAACTTCTTCATGTCATCCGCATCATGATTACAATAATTAAAATGTTTAAATTGTTGTTGCACCAAATTGATAAATGCATATGGGGATTTACTGGATTTGTTGTTGGTTATATCCGGCCTCATTTAAATTGTTAGATGGTATAGTTTCGTTATTCTTCACCTCTTGCCATGTTAACCAACATTTAATTGGGTATCTAACCGGGAGAGAACTAAATTATTAATGTGGTGTTCTGTCAATATGCAATTCGTTGCATATTGAGCTCCACTTAACTTGTAGTTTTGTGTGTGCCCTTTGCCATGCCATGCATATTTAAACCGGACGTGCATCATACTTGGTTGTGCATCATGCCATGTGTACGTGTTGGTTGTTTACTATGCTGTGTGCTTCTTTTCGGGTTGCTTCTCGCGTTAGCTTCGGTTTCGTTCCAGAGTTGTGAGGAAGGCTCGGCCTTATGCTTGGTGTTTTGTTCCACTCTTGCCGCCCTAGTTTCCGTCATATCGGTGTTATGTTCCCGGATTTTGCGTTCCTTACGCGGTTGGGTTATAATGGGAACCCCTTGACAGTTCGCCTTGAATAAAACTCCTCCAGCAAGGCCCAACATTGGTTTTACCATTCGCAACCTAGCCTTTTCTTTCCCTTGGGTTCTGCAGACTCAAGGGTCATCTTTATTTAAACCCCCGGGCCAGTGCTCCTCTGAGTGTTGGTCCAACCTGTCAGCTGCCGGTGGCCACCAGGGGCAACTCTGGGCTGGCCTACCGGAACCTTGGATAATCCGGTGTGCCTTGATAAAGAGATATGTGCAGCTCCTATCGGGATTTGTCGGCACATTCGGGTGGCTTTGCTGGCCTTGTTTTACCATTGTCGAAATGTCTTATAACCGGGATTCCGAGTCTGATCGGGTCTTCCCGCTAGGGCTAAGTTGGGACACCCCTGCAGGGTTTTGAACTTTCAAAAGCTGTGCCTGTGGTTATGGGCAGATGGCAATTTGTTAATGTCCGGTTGTAGAAAACCTGAAGTTGACCTTAATTAAAATATATCAACCACATGTGTAACCGTGATGGTCCCTTCTTGGCGGGGTCCGGGAAGTGAACACGGTGTTGGAGTTATGCTTGTCGTAGGTTGTTCTAGGATCACTTCTTGATCATAGATTCTCGACCATGCTTTTGCCTTCTCTTCTCGCTCTCATTTGCGAATATGTTAGCCACCAAATATGCTAGTCGCTTGGTGCAGCTCCACCTCATACCTTTTACCTTACCTATAAGCTTAAATAGTCTTGATCGCGAGGGTGCGAGATTGCTGAGTCCCCGTGACTCACAGATACTTCCAAAACCAGTTTGCAGGTGCCGATGTTACCAAGCAGGTGACGCAACCAAGCTCAAGGAGGAGCTCGATGAAGATCTTGTCATTTGTGTTGTTTCGTTCTAGTTGATCAGTAGTGGGGCCCATTTGGGGTCGATCGGGGATCTGTGTAGCATTTGGGGTAGTCTTCTTTTATTTTGGTTCCGTAGTCGGACCTTGAATGTATCTGGATGATGTAATGCTTTATTCATGTATTTGTGTGAAGTGGCGATTGTAAGCCACCTATGTATCTCTTTCCCTTATGTATTACATGGGTTGTGTGAAGATTACCTCACTTGCGACATTTCTTTCAATGCGGTTATGCCTCCAAGTCGTGCTTCGACACGTAGGAGATATAGCCGCATCGAGGACGTTACAGTTTAAGCCCGATCCGATCATAGTCCGTAGCGACTCCCAAGGCGGCGGCGCGATCCAAGAGCTCGTTCAAAGAAGAGAGCTCCATTGGGTTCATTTGCTTAGTGAATCCCGAGCCGACATGGAGGTTGTTTTTGATGACCCAAGAGGTCATCGTCGGCGCGGCGGCCGAACGGGCGGTCATGACAAAGCCGCCTCGTCGGAGAGTTTGGCCTACAGCCAGGGCTCCCCCAATGGTAATGTTGTCCTTGACAACAAGACGAGCCATCAGGCCTTATCGTGATGGCACAATGGAACCCTCAATGAAAGTACCAATGTCGGTGTCAAAACCGGCGGATCTCGGGTAGGGGGTCCTGAACTGTGCGTCTAAAGCTGATGGTAACAGGAGGCGGGGGACACAATGTTTACCCAGGTTCGGGCCCTCTCGATGGAGGTAATACCCTACTTCCTGCTTGATTGATCTTGATGATATTAGTATTACAAGAGTTGATCTACCACGAGATCATAGAGGCTAAACCCTAGAAGCTAGCCTACGATTCTGATTGTTGTTGTCCTACGGACTAAACCCTCCGGTTTATATAGACACCAGAGGGGTCTAGGGTTACACGGAGTCGGTTACAAGGGAGGAGATCTACATATCCGTATTGCCAAGCTTGCCTTCCATGCAAAGGAGAGTCCCACCCGGACACGGGACGAAGTCTTCAATCTTGTATCTTCATAGTACAACAGTCCGACCAAAGTATATAGTCCGGCTGTCCGAGGACCCCCTAATCCTGGACTCCCTCACCCCACGCCGCCTCGCCGCCCCGAAACAACTCCCCACAGCCGCCTCGCCGCCCCGAAACAACCCCCCACTACCGGTCCGCCGCCGCCTCGCCGCCCCGAAACAACTCCCCACCGTCGGTCTGCCACCGCCCCAGCCAGCCGTCTAGCCCCCCCTCCCGAGCGTGCCAAGCTTTTTCTCTGGCGATCCCCACGCCACCGCCCCACCACCGCGCCCCCCACCGCCAGCAAGCAGACCCCACCCAGAACCCTAAGATAGATAGTGGGGTCCCTCTTCGGCGAGCCCCCCTCCCTGCTGCGGCTGGTTCTTCCTTAACTCCGGCGAGACCCACCACCCCCTGAAAATCGACTGACCCAAAAGTCGATTCAGTCAACTGAGGTGTAGCTAAATCAGAGCAGAGCAGCACCACGAGCGAGAGGGACAGCAGCAGCGCGAGCGAGCGAGAGCCCGGGCAGCAGCAGCAGCAGCAACACGAGCGAGCGAGTGAGAGCCGGAGCAGCAGCAGTTGCGCGAGCGAGCAAGTGAGCAAGAGCCAGGGCAGCAGCAGCGCGAGCGGCCAAGCGATAGCCGGAGCAGCAGCAGTAGCAGATCCGGCTAGTATGGACGTCGCCGCCGAAGGGGCCTCGAACTAGGGAGAGCCGCCGTGGAGATGTCACCCGCGGCGTCGGCTTCAAGGTAGCCTCTCCATGGGGGTGCGGGATGGAGCATTGTCGGTGCCGGGAGGTCGAGTTAAGGAGAAGGTGCGATGCGATGAGTGTACAACCTCTTTGGTGGCGCCGAGTAGGCCTCGGCTTCGTCCGAGGAGTCGGTGAGGATGCTGCGGTTCCGGTGGAGTAGGTTATGGCGGTGCTATGGGGATGGAGCAGCCGCAATAGATGAGGCGATCATCGGAGCAGCTCCATGGAGTTGGAGGACGGGGCGGCTGAACCGGCGGGACGATGGGATGGATTACGGATCCTCATCCGGGGAGGCGGATGAGGGACGTCGAGCTGTTGCGGTGGACGATGTCGTCAGGGAAGAAGCTCCGGCTGGGCAGCAGTGAGGTGGTGGACGGAGGAGGGTGGGGTTTCGCGGCTGGAGCGGAGAGGTTATGGCGGCCTGGGATTTCTAATGGCGAAAAGGAGGCGATGGGAGGGGGAACCATGACTTAGGGACGCGCTTGTCCAAAATGTAGGGTGTGTTACAAAAGTACCCCCACCGATTTGAACTAGCGGCCATTTCGGCTCAGGGTTAGAAGGGGGATTTCGTGTGTCGGGATTTGGCAGCTGGAGGGAGTTTTCGCGCGCGTTGTAATTTCAGGATCGCAAGGCACGGGTTGTGAAGGCGCCAGTTTTGGGAGCACGATATCAGAATTTTCGGGATATAACAAGGCGCGGGTTGAATTTCAGGGACAAGCCTAACGTGTAATATTGTACTTGTACATACCAAATCAATTCACACTTCCCTCGACGAAAAAAAGAAAAAAATAAAACTATTCACACCACACAAAGAGAGAGTCTTGTCCCGTTTTACTATACAAATGCTATTCAAAGCTACACAAAGAGAGAGTATGAATCCATGTTATGTCCAATTAAATTTTTTCGCTGGCTGTATAATGCATGTAACCTACTCATACAAACATTTTAGTACATTCCAAATGTTTATACTACCGCTGCATTTTGAACTGAATTTGAATTCGTTTCTCTATTTCAATAAGAATCTACAATCATGATTGTTGCCAACTTCAACCATCATTTGTGTATTACCTTAACAACACACCACATGCTTACTATAGAGATAGATATGAACTATGTGTACTATATGGTGGAAGGCTCGGCCTTATGCCTGGTGTTTTGTTCCACTCTTGCCGCCCTAGTTTCCGTCATATCGGTGTTATGTTCCCGGATTTTGCGTTCCTTACGCGGTTGGGTTATAATGGGAACCCCTTGATAGTTCGCCTTGAATAAAACTCCTCCAGCAAGGCCCAACATTGGTTTTACCATTCGCAACCTAGCCTTTTCTTTCCATTGGGTTCTGCAGACTCAAGGGTCATCTTTATTTAAAGCCCCGGGCCAGTGCTCCTCTGAGTGTTGGTCCAACCTGTCAGCTGCCGGTGGCCACCAGGGGCAACTCTGGGCTGGCCTACCGTAACCTTGGATAATCCGGTGTGCCTTGATAAAGAGATATGTGCAGCTCCTATCGGGATTTGTCGGCACATTCGGGTGGCTTTGCTGGCCTTGTTTTACCATTGTCGAAATGTCTTGTAACCGGGATTCCGAGTCTGATCGGGTCTTCCCGCTAGAAGGAATATCCTTCGTTGACCGTGACAGCTTGTGATGGGCTAAGTTGGGACACCCCTGCAGGGTTTTGAACTTTCAAAAGCTGTGCCTGTGGTTATGGGCAGATGGCAATTTGTTAATGTCCGGTTGTAGAAAACCTGAAGTTGACCTTAATTAAAATATATCAACCACATGTGTAACCGTGATGGTCCCTTCTTGGCGGGGTCCGGGAAGTGAACATGGTGTTGGAGTTATGGTTGTCGTAGGTTGTTCTAGGATCACTTCTTGATCATAGATTCTCGACCATGCTTTTGCCTTCTCTTCTCGCTCTCATTTGCGAATATGTTAGCCACCAAATATGCTAGTCGCTTGGTGCAGCTCCACCTCATACCTTTTACCTTACCTATAAGCTTAAATAGTCTTGATCGCGAGGGTGCGAGATTGCTGAGTCCCCGTGACTCACAGATACTTCCAAAACCAGTTTGCAGGTGCCGATGTTACCAAGCAGGTGACGCAACCAAGCTCAAGGAGGAGCTCGATGAAGATCTTGTCATTTGTGTTGTTTCGTTCTAGTTGATCAGTAGTGGGGCCCATTTGGGGTCGATCGGGGATCTGTGTAGCATTTGGGGTAGTCTTCTTTTATTTTGGTTCCGTAGTCGGACCTTGAATGTATCTGGATGATGTAATGCTTTATTCATGTATTTGTGTGAAGTGGCGATTGTAAGCCACCTATGTATCTCCTTCCCTTATGTATTACATGGGTTGTGTGAAGATTACCTCACTTGCGACATTGCTTTCAATGCGGTTATGCCTCCAAGTCGTGCTTCGACACGTAGGAGATTTAGCCGCATCGAGGACGTTACAGTTTAAGCCCGATCCGATCATAGTCCGTAGCGACTCCCAAGGCGGCGACGCGATCCAAGAGCTCGTTCAAAGAAGATAGCTCCATTGGGTTCATTTGCTTAGTGAATCCCGAGCCGACATGGAGGTTGTTTTTGATGACCCAAGAGGTCATCGTCGGCGCGGCGGCCGAACGGGCGGTCATGACAAAGCCGCCTCGTCGGAGAGTTTGGCCTACAGCCAGGGTTCCCCCAATGGTAATGTTGTCCTTGACAACAAGACGAGCCATCAGGCCTTATCGTGATGGCACAATGGAACCCTCAATGAAAGTACCAATGTCGGTGTCAAAACCGGCGGATCTCGGGTAGGGGGTCCTGAACTGTGCGTCTAAAGCTGATGGTAACAGGAGGCGGGGGACACAATGTTTACCCAGGTTCGGGCCCTCTCGATGGAGGTAATACCCTACTTCCTGCTTGATTGATCTTGATGATATTAGTATTACAAGAGTTGATCTACCACGAGATCATAGAGGCTAAACCCTAGAAGCTAGCCTACGATTCTGATTGTTGTTGTCCTACGGACTAAACCCTCCGGTTTATATAGACACCAGAGGGGTCTAGGGTTACACGGAGTCGGTTACAAGGGAGGAGATCTACATATCCGTATTGCCAAGCTTGCCTTCCATGCAAAGGAGAGTCCCACCCGGACACGGGACGAAGTCTTCAATCTTGTATCTTCATAGTACAACAGTCCGACCAAAGTATATAGTCCGGCTGTCCGAGGACCCCCTAATCCTGGACTCCCTCACCCCACGCCGCCTCGCCGCCCCGAAACAACTCCCCACAGCCGCCTCGCCGCCCCGAAACAACCCCCCACTACCGGTCCGCCGCCGCCTCGCCGCCCCGAAACAACTCCCCACCGTCGGTCTGCCACCGCCCCAGCCAGCCGTCTAGCCCCCCCTCCCGAGCGTGCCAAGCTTTTTCTCTGGCGATCCCCACGCCACCGCCCCACCACCGCGCCCCCCACCGCCAGCAAGCAGACCCCACCCAGAACCCTAAGATAGATAGTGGGGTCCCTCTTCGGCGAGCCCCCCTCCCTGCTGCGGCTGGTTCTTCCTTAACTCCGGCGCGACCCACCACCCCCTGAAAATCGACTGACCCAAAAGTCGATTCAGTCAACTGAGGTGTAGCTAAATCAGAGCAGAGCAGCACCACGAGCGAGAGGGACAGCAGCAGCGCGAGCGAGCGAGAGCCCGGGCAGCAGCAGCAGCAACACGAGCGAGCGAGTGAGAGCCGGAGCAGCAGCAGTTGCGCGAGCGAGCAAGTGAGCAAGAGCCAGGGCAGCAGCAGCGCGAGCGGCCAAGCGATAGCCGGAGCAGCAGCAGTAGCAGATCCGGCTAGTATGGACGTCGCCGCCGAAGGGGCCTCGAACTAGGGAGAGCCGCCGTGGAGATGTCACCCGCGGCGTCGGCTTCAAGGTAGCCTCTCCATGGGGGTGCGGGATGGAGCATTGTCGGTGCCGGGAGGTCGAGTTAAGGACAAGGTGCGATGCGATGAGTGTACAACCTCTTTGGTGGCGCCGAGTAGGCCTCGGCTTCGTCCGAGGAGTCGGTGAGGATGCTGCGGTTCCGGTGGAGTAGGTTATGGCGGTGCTATGGGGATGGAGCAGCCGCAATAGATGAGGCGATCATCGGAGCAGCTCCATGGAGTTGGAGGACGGGGCGGCTGAACCAGCGGGACGATGGGATGGATTACGGATCCTCATCCGGGGAGGCGGATGAGGGACGTCGAGCTGTTGCGGTGGACGATGTCGTCAGGGAAGAAGCTCCGGCTGGGCAGCAGTGAGGTGGTGGACGGAGGAGGGTGGGGTTTCGCGGCTGGAGCGGAGAGATTATGGCGGCCTGGGATTTCTAATGGCGAAAAGGAGGCGATGGGAGGGGGAACCATGACTTAGGGACGCGCTTGTCCAAAATGTAGGGTGTGTTACAAAAGTACCCCCACCGATTTGAACTAGCGGCCATTTCGGCTCAGGGTTAGAAGGGGGATTTCGTGTGTCGGGATTTGGCAGCTGGAGGGAGTTTTCGCGCGGGTTGTAATTTCAGGATCGCAAGGCACGGGTTGTGAAGGCGCCAGTTTTGGGAGCACGATATCAGAATTTTCGGGATATAACAAGGCGCGGGTTGAATTTCAGGGACAAGCCTAACGTGTAATATTGTACTTGTACATACCAAATCAATTCACACTTCCCTCAACGAAAAAAAGAAAAAAATAAAACTATTCACACCACACAAAGAGAGAGTCTTGTCCCGTTTTACTATACAAATGCTATTCAAAGCTACACAAAGAGAGAGTATGAATCCATGTTATGTCCAATTAAATTTTTTCGCTGGCTGTATAATGCATGTAACCTACTCATACAAACATTTTAGTACATTCCAAATGTTTATACTACTGCTGCATTTTGAACTGAATTTGAATTAGTTTCTCTATTTCAATAAGAATCTACAATCATGATTGTTGCCAACTGCAACCATCATTTGTGTATTACCTTAACAACACACCACATGCTTACTATAGAGATAGATATGAACTATGTGTACTATATGGTGGAAGGCTCGGCCTTATGCCTGGTGTTTTGTTCCACTCTTGCCGCCCTAGTTTCCGTCATATCGGTGTTATGTTCCCGGATTTTGCGTTCCTTACGCGGTTGGGTTATAATGGGAACCCCTTGACAGTTCGCCTTGAATAAAACTCCTCCAGCAAGGCCCAACATTGGTTTTACCATTCGCAACCTAGCCTTTTCTTTCCTTTGGGTTCTGCAGACTCAAGGGTCATCTTTATTTAAACCCCCGGGCCAGTGCTCCTCTGAGTGTTGGTCCAACCTGTCAGCTGCCGGTGGCCACCAGGGGCAACTCTGGGCTGGCCTACCGGAACCTTGGATAATCCGGTGTGCCTTGATAAAGAGATATGTGCAGCTCCTATCGGGATTTGTCGGCACATTCGGGTGGCTTTGCTGGCCTTGTTTTACCATTGTCGAAATGTCTTGTAACCGGGATTCCGAGTCTGATCGGGTCTTCCCGCTAGAAGGAATATCCTTCGTTGACCGTGACAGCTTGTGATGGGCTAAGTTGGGACACCCCTGCAGGGTTTTGAACTTTCAAAAGCTGTGCCTGTGGTTATGGGCAGATGGCAATTTGTTAATGTCCGGTTGTAGAAAACCTGAAGTTGACCTTAATTAAAATATATCAACCACATGTGTAACCGTGATGGTCCCTTCTTGGCGGGGTCCGGGAAGTGAACACGGTGTTGGAGTTATGCTTGTCGTAGGTTGTTCTAGGATCACTTCTTGATCATAGATTCTCGACCATGCTTTTGCCTTCTCTTCTCGCTCTCATTTGCGAATATGTTAGCCACCAAATATGCTAGTCGCTTGGTGCAGCTCCACCTCATACCTTTTACCTTACCTATAAGCTTAAATAGTCTTGATCGCGAGGGTGCGAGATTGCTGAGTCCCCGTGACTCACAGATACTTCCAAAACCAGTTTGCAGGTGCCGATGTTACCAAGCAGGTGACGCAACCAAGCTCAAGGAGGAGCTCGATGAAGATCTTGTCATTTGTGTTGTTTCGTTCTAGTTGATCAGTAGTGGGGCCCATTTGGGGTCGATCGGGGATCTGTGTAGCATTTGGGGTAGTCTTCTTTTATTTTGGTTCCGTAGTCGGACCTTGAATGTATCTGGATGATGTAATGCTTTATTCATGTATTTGTGTGAAGTGGAGATTGTAAGCCACCTATGTATCTCTTTCCCTTATGTATTACATGGGTTGTGTGAATATTACCTCACTTGCGACATTGCTTTCAATGCGGTTATGCCTCCAAGTCGTGCTTCGACACGTAGAAGATATAGCCGCATCGAGGACGTTACAGTTTAAGCCCGATCCGATCATAGTCCGTAGCAACTCCCAAGGCGGCGATGCGATCCAAGAGCTCATTCAAAGAAGAGAGCTCCATTGGGTTCATTTGCTCAGTGAATCCCGAGCCGACATCGAGGTTGTTTTTGATGACCCAAGAGGTCATCGTCGGCGCGGCGGCCGAATGGGCGGTCATGACAAAGCCGCCTCGTCGGAGAGTTTGGCCTACAGCCAGGGCTCCCCCAATGGTAATGTTGTCCTTGACAACAAGACAAGCCATCAGGCCTTATCGTGATGGCACAATGGAACCCTCAATGAAAGTACCAATGTCGGTGTCAAAACCGGCGGATCTCGGGTAGGGGGTCCCGAACTGTGCGTCTAAAGCTGATGGTAACAGGAGGCAGGGGACACAATGTTTACCCAGGTTCGGGCCCTCTCGATGGAGGTAATACCCTACTTCCTGCTTGATTGATCTTGATGATATTAGTATTACAAGAGTTGATCTACCACGAGATCATAGAGGCTAAACCCAAGAAGCTAGCCTACGATTCTGATTGTTGTTGTCCTACGGACTAAACCCTCCGGTTTATATAGACACCAGAGGGGTCTAGGGTTACACGGAGTCGGTTACAAGGGAGGAGATCTACATATCCGTATTGCCAAGCTTGCCTTCCATGCAAAGGAGAGTCCCACCCGGACACGGGACGAAGTCTTCAATCTTGTATCTTCATAGTACAACAGTCCGACCAAAGTATATAGTCCGGCTGTCCGAGGACCCCCTAATCCAGGACTCCCTCACCCCACGCCGCCTCGCCGCCCCGAAACAACTCCCCACAGCCGCCTCGCCGCCCCGAAACAACCCCCCACTACCGGTCCGCCGCCGCCTCGCCGCCCCGAAACAACTCCCCACCGTCGGTCTGCCACCGCCCCAGCCAGCCGTCTAGCCCCCCCTCCCGAGCGTGCCAAGCTTTTTCTCTGGCGATCCCCACGCCACCGCCCCACCACCGCGCCCCCCACCGCCAGCAAGCAAACCCCACCCAGAACCCTAAGATAGATAGTGGGGTCCCTCTTCGGCGAGCCCCCCTCCCTGCTGCGGCTGGTTCTTCCTTAACTCCGGCGAGACCCACCACCCCCCGAAAATCGACTGACCCAAAAGTCGATTCAGTCAACTGAGGTGTAGCTAAATCAGAGCAGAGCAGCACCACGAGCGAGAGGGACAGCAGCAGCGCGAGCGAGCGAGAGCCCGGGCAGCAGCAGCAGCAGCAGCGTGAGCGAGCGAGTGAGAGCCGGAGCAGCAGCAGTTGGGCGAGCGAGCAAGTGAGCAAGAGCCAGAGCAGCAGCAGCGCGAGTGGCCGAGCGATAGCCGGAGCAGCAGCAGCAGCAGATCCGGCTAGTATGGACGTCGCCGCCGAAGGGGCCTCGAACTAGGGAGAGCCGCCGTGGAGATGTCGCCCGCGGCGCCGGCTTCAAGGTAGCCGCTCCATGGGGGTGCGGGATGGAGCATTGTCGGTGCCGGGAGGTCGAGTTAAGGAGAAGGTGCGATGCGATGAGTGTACAACCTCTTTGGTGGCGCCGAGTAGGCCTCGGCTTCGTCTGAGGAGTCGGTGAGGATGCTGCGGTTCCGGTGGAGCAGGTTATGGCGGCGCTATGGGGATGGAGCAGCCGCAATAGATGAGGCGATCATCGGAGCAGCTCCATGGAGTTGGAGGACGGGGCGGCTGAACCGGCGGGACGATGGGATGGACGACGGATCCTCATCCGGGGAGGCGGATGAGGGACGTCGAGCTGTTGCGGTGGACGATGTCGTCAGGGAAGAAGCTCCGGCTGGGCAGCGGTGAGGTGGTGGACGGAGGAGGGTGGGGTTTCGCGGCTGGAGCGGAGAGGTTATGGCGGCCTGGGATTTCTAATGGCGAAAAGGAGGCGATGGGAGGGGGAACCATGACTTAGGGACGCGCTTGTCCAAAATGTAGGGTGTGTTACAAAAGTAACCCCACCGATTTGAACTAGCGGCCCTTTCGGCTCAGGGTTAGAAGGGGGATTTCGTGTGTCGGGATTTGGCAGCTGGAGGGAGTTTTCCCGCGCGTTGTAATTTCAGGATCGCAAGGCACCGGTTGTGAAGGCGCCTGTTTTGGGAGCACGATATCAGAATTTTCGGGATATAACAAGGCGCGGGTTGAATTTCAGGGACAAGCCTAACGTGTAATATTGTACTTGTACATACCAAATCAATTCACACTTCTCTCAACGAAAAAAAGAAAAAAATAAAACTATTCACACCACACAAAGAGAGAGTCTTGTCCCGTTTTACTATACAAATGCTATTCAAAGCTACACAAAGAGAGAGTATGAATCCATGTTATGTCCAATTAAATTTTTTCGCTGGCTGTATAATGCATGTAACCTACTCATACAAACATTTTAGTACATTCCAAATGTTTATACTACCGCTGCATTTCGAACTGAATTTGAATTGGTTTCTCTATTTCAATAAGAATCTACAATCATGAATGTTGCCAACTTCAACCATCATTTGTGTATTACCTTAACAACACACCACATGCTTACTATAGAGATAGATATGAACTATGTGTACTATATGGACTCGAATTCAATCTTTTGAATACACTTGATGTTGATTCCAAATAATAGTACATTTGATGTACTAACTATATATTCATAATCTAAACCATGTTCCATACGTACACCGTGTTTATCACACAAAGTATAGTGCCCCGCCCCCTACATTATGACAAGTATTTAGCCCTGAGCTGCAAAATCCACACATTAGCCCAAATTATAATCAATGTTCTACATTACGATATCTTCTTCAAGTGTCTGTATCCACTTTTTTATAATGAATTATGATATATCTTCATCTTTAACACCTTCACGATCCTCTTCTATTTGTAGCTAGCTAGCACTAATTTTCACACGCCTGCCCCCTCTCACCCTCCCTCAGCGTCCCCTCCATCGCGCACGTTCATTATTTCTCTTTAGGTCGTTCACCCGCAGTGTGTGTAGGCCCTCGATTCCTTCTTTTCGGCACACACCGGTCGATATACCTCTCTAGCCAAGTGTGCATACTACAAACACATACTTCCCCTCTTCTCTTCTCACCGTCCATGCCCCCTATGTCCAATACGGTTCCACGCAGGTGCACACTCCCGCCCCTCTTTTCATTGATCTCATAGTCGCACACTTCCCCCCCCCCCCCTCGACATAGTAGGCCTCTCGCACCACCTCCTAGCCGCACCCCTCTCCCCCTGTCTGTCTCTCCGGACCTTATTTGCTTCTAACACATGCATGTATACGTACTGATCTCCCTACATAGAGCTAGGTCGACTATAATTCTTTTCCCCACGCACTGATAGATTTACCTCACTAGTTATGTCTCTCCCTTTCTCGGACACACGAAAGTTAATCTTCCTATGTAGTTGTGTATGCTTGCCACAACCATATCATCTCCCCTCATAATCCTTGCATACCTCCCGACCCGTCTCTCACACGCACGTGCATAGACTGACAGACATCCCTGCCCTCTCTTATTGATATTGCACTCGTACCCTCCATTTGTCTAGCAGGCCTCTCCCACCATTTGTGAGACGCCACTCCACCACCAACCCTCTGACACTCTACCTTTGTCTTTCTCCCAACCTTATTCCTCTGCTACACATATCCACGGATGTCGATCGATCTCCCTCTATACATAGTTAGGTCTCTCTCCTTCTCCACACATATACTAGTCGATCTACCTCTCTATAGTTAGGACTCTGCCCCCTCCCCCCACACACCGATAGTCGAACATTGTAGGTAGGTATCCATGCCACAGAGAAAAACTACACCTCTGCCCTCTCAAATTCCAGTAGGCCAGCCGCCCTGTATCTTTGATGTGGGCAAACACAAATTCGATGGCACTCTTTATCGATCGTGCAGTTACACACTTTATCCCTGTTTTTGATTCTATCGATATCTCACGCCGATGATCCCTGCACTCTCTTCTCGTGGATCGCACCCTCTATATATGATATATCCATGACTCTGTTTCACACACATTGCATATGTTATGTTTTTTTGTTTGAGATATCGTCAACACATTGCCTCGGTTTCACACAAAACATCTCTCTCACACCCCCACGTACGTACCTGCACCTAAAGAAGAGGTGCATGCAGGATGCACGTACTCACATCTCGTTCCGGCCACACCCGCGCGGGTACACGGTGGAGTTTGTTTCTGTATGAAAAGTCAGCCCACGTGATAATTTGACTCGTGTAGTGGTTGTTTGCTCGAAGGAGGGTCGGGCACCACGCCTAGACGGAACAAAGCTCGACTTGACGCGTTTGTATTAAATAAAACTGTATATTCTTCCTCAATGGTGCATAGTACAAAATATAAAAAGATTGTCATGGGGAAAATGGAAAAATCCGCTCGACTATATACAACGGAGCCTGCCTGCCGGGGTTTGTCTCTCGTCACACCATCTCACACAAGGCGGCGGTGGCCTCTCTCTCTCTCACCATTGTTCAGTGATCCGGACGCATCCCGTCCGCCAGCGAAAAGGGAGGATGTGCATCGTTTCTCCGTTCGACGGTGTTGAGGCAGCACGTCCCGATCTGCGGTACCCACCGTTCTCTCTGACCAAGCTCTGGCACGGTAGGACCTTCGCCACTTGCTCGCTGCCGCAGTATGGGCAGATCCTGGCCGTCGGCGCCCTCCTAGTAACATTCCGATGACCCTCAGGTACAGCTTCCTCCGGCCTTGCTCCAATGCCCATCTTCCCACGTTGCTGCATGTGGATCTTCTTTAGTTGTTTGCTTAAAACGTATCTCGGTCGGCATACTTTCCATCTTGCAATCTCATCCTCAAACCATTTTTGATAAACCACCATGCTGCTATCTTTCCCTTATTACATGGAATATGCTTATTTTTTGTCGGCGTATTTGTCTTCAACTCGTGTTATTCACCAGTAATTGTTTCCTTTCTACCTCTTTTTTGCAAACAGGGCTAGCCATTTCACCTCGGTGCTATTGCGACCTTTTGGTGAACTGCACAAATCACTTTTTTTTCTTAAGAGTGTTTTGTGCAGTTCTGCCAAAATGTCACACGAGCAACGTTTTTACATTTCTGTGGGACTGCAGAAAGGAGATTAGTTTTGCTATCATCCTCATCCAACTCCTGCCTAATCTTCTCCAACAAGTAGTTAGTCCTAAAGAGAGATCGCAGAGGTGATCAGCTTCTATTTGTGTGTGTTATGTTTCATCATCTAGTTCCACTATTATTGTAATCACACTGACTGGATATCTTTGCAAACAGGGATGGTCAGCTCGATTTTACTGGAGCTGCACAAAATGATCGGATTGTGGTGTCCTCCGTATACCCCCTTTTTGGCTACAACGCTGGGTGAAACTAGCTGCCAAGCAATCAACACTGTGCCCAGGAAATGGACCCATGCCTACGAACAACATCGATCAACTATATATTTTTCTTTATTTGTACACCTTCTCACAACTTTGTCTTCAGTTGTGATGTGAATATTGGCGCCGATCTGCGAACCATTGAGATGCATTAGCAGCCATGGTAGTTTCATTTGTATTTGATGGAATGTTGTAACGAGATAATCTTGGGGCAAGAGGACACATGAATCCTAAGTTGAAACCTTTTTTTCCTGCAGGAACCAAAGTTGAAACCTTCATATCATCACAGTACAATTTCATTAAAATTATGCGTACATATAAACAAATCCTGAAGGATTGATAGCAATGCCAGAAACAATTCGACTTCGTTTCGTTGACATGTGGGACATCCTTCATCCGGCTCCACCTGCCGTGCAGCAATATTGAGTGCACAACTGTAGGAAAAGATTCACCCTGGTCGTTGCACCGCATTAGTAATGACTAGTCAGCAGTCAAATCACAGAGCCCCACCTTCGCCACAGTAAGTTGCTCGGACGAAGCAACCATCATTTCTTTGTTCCTTGAATCCACTGGCACTCCCATATTTCTAGAGTAATAAGTTGCTCGGGCAAAGCAACCATCACTTCGCCTTTCCCATAGTAAGTACCTCCTTGGGCCCACTGAAAAATCACTTTTCTCTCTCCATCAAGTGCATTTATTGTGAACCTAACCCTGTCACCGAAACACCTCTTTGGCTACAGTTAGTTCAGGGTTAGTCATGAGTTAGTCTAACCTCTAGCTAAGTTAGAGTATCCAAACAGGAGCAGTATAGGACATACAAGTTGCTCAAAGCCTACAGTCAAATTCGTACGTGAAAGGATCTTTGAATGATATAATTTTCAAATTATATAAAATATTATCAATAGTCAAAGGCATCCTCGAAGAATACATTAGGCCCTACTCCCTCCGTCTAGGTGTATAAGTCACCTTACAAAAACCAAATAATGCCAAAATACTTAGGCGCAGCGCATTAAGTCCCACCTTGTTTCTTGTTTCTTGACATATCCACCAATAAGAGATGTGGGGCGTGCATGTTTTCAATGACTTAGGCTACCAAACACGACATGCAATGGTTAGTTCATTGCATGCAATGCTATTAGTTAGCAAATAAATACTAATTTCTCTTTCCCCTCTTCCTTGGTCATGGTGCACAATCTAAGATGACTTATTCACTAGACGGAGGGAGTATATAAAATCTTACCAATAGTCAAAACCAAGTGTTACTACTACACCAAACAAGTTCAAAACGAGAAACTAGACCCACTCATGGCACGACACGCCTGTCTCATTTGGTCCGTCGGTCAAAGCGCTTCCTCTTCTTGGCATAACAATAGAGTACAGTAATTTTTTTAGAATGCTCTTGGCATGTCGCTAACATGTGTTGAGTTAACCGACCTCAATAGACGGCAAAAACGCCAGCCCGCCGCACTTTGAGAGAGACAAGGAGCGAGAAGCGATACGGGCTGGTGGATTACTAGAGCTAGGTGTCACACGGAGGCCAAGAAATATGGTGATAGCGTGGGTTGGCCACGTACAATATGATGTAACTACACTGGGCTGTCGTGTTTCGTACTCTTTCGGTCTACTGTGGAGATGATTGGTTGATTTTATATCACTAATATATAAAATACTATGAGTGCAGACGCTCCACCACGAGGTTCCTTGATCCTTCTCGGTCTTCGGGATTCTATGTTCTTCCACTCTTTTTTTGACATGAGATTTGTTCATCCTTTTGCCAACATGCGGGACATCTAGCATCAAGGTGCGCGTGCCATGCAAGAAAATGGAGATAAGTAGTGCATAAGTGAGTTGTGCACTACGATGGCACCTAGTACCACGTAATATTTTTCCTCCTCGATGGCACGTGAATACTGCACACACTCAATGACGGAGCACGGGATGGTAGCCATGGACTGATGGACATGGTCGGCCCTTTTTGGAGAGAGTACTGTATACGTATTAAATTTGAGGTGTCCCGTCAACTCGCAGAACGACAAGAAGCACACACTGAATGACGGAGCACGGGATGGTAGCCATGGACATGGTCAACCCTTTTTGGAGACTAATGCACTAATTTTGATGTGTCTGGTCTACTCGCAAACGAGGAGAAGCTTTGCTTACTAGTACGTACACTATCAACTGTAGTACCATCATCATTGTTTGACTTTCGGAAGAGATGAGAGAACTTAATGTTTATTTGCTAATTAATAGCATTGCATGCAATGAACTAACCACTGCATGTCGTGTTTGCTAGTCTCAAGTCATTAAAAGCATGGACACACACATCTCTTTGGTTGATATGTCAAGAAACAAGAAACGAGGTGGAAGTTAATGCACCACGCATAAGTATTTTGGGATTATTTGGTTTTCGTAAGATGACACCTGGATGGAGGGAGTATTATACTTGAAGGCTACAAGGTTGGCTATAGATGATGTGGCAATGTTATCTAGCCATCGGCTGGTTATACTATTAACCATGCTCTTATAATACTCCTATATTTCAGAACGGAGGGAGTAGTTGGCATGCATGATACTACCTATAATACTCCCATTACAACCTGCCTGGTAGAATTAAAATATCTAATCTAAATGGTCGCCGCCCGATCTCTTTGTCCTCCTCCAGCATCCGGCAGAAGAAGAATCGAGCAAGACACCGGTTGTATTTGTCGGCGTCGCCTCGACGGTGGCCTTCATGGGATACAATCGGCGGTGGCCTCCCATGTTCTACTTTTCCTCGATGATGGCGGCGGGCGGGGATGTGTTGCCCCTCACCTCGTCCACATCCGCGTAGCCACATCACCTCATCGACATTTGTGGCAGCTTCTTTCTCTGCCTGCATGTCGCAGCTACACGCGCGTCGACGGCGGATGGTGCAGTCGCAGATAGTGGAGGCGTTGTACGATGCGGTGACGTCGAGGGTAGCGACGATGCCCATGCCGCCGTGCTCCCCGACAAGCTGGTGTGGAGCAAGTCAGCACTCTTCCTCGAGCTGTATTGGAGAGGCCAGCTGCGGAACCACGCGCTGGCTTAGTGCGGAAACTACCTCCGACGGGCTAGGCTAGGTAGATGGAGAAGCGAGCTGCCGGGCTCGGCGGGCCACCCAGACGGCTTTTATGCCGGAGAACTGCTCTTCCTGCTTGATACGTCTCCAACCTATCTATAATTTTTGATTGTTCCATGCTATCATATTATCTGTTTTGGATGTTAATGGGCTTATTTATACACTTTTATATTAGTTTTGGGACTAACCTACTAACCCAAGGCCCAGTCCAAATTGTTGTTTTTTTGCCTATTTCAGTGTTTTGCAGAAAAGGAATATCAAACGGAATCCAAACGGAATAAAAGCTTCGGGAGAGTTATTTTTGTAACAAATGTGATCCACGGGACTTGGAGTGGACGTCAAGAAACCAACGCGGAGGCCACGAGGCAGGGACGCGCCCTCCACCCTCGTGGGCCCCTCGTGGCTCCACCGACCTACTTCTTCCTCCTATATATATTCATATACCCCAAAAACATCCAGGAGCACCACGAAGCCCTATTTCCACCGCCGCAACCTTTTGTACCCAAGAGATCCCATCTTGGGGCCTTTTCCGGAGCTACGCCAGAGGGGGAATGATAACCCACAAGTATAGGGGATCGCAACAGTTTTCAAGGGTAGAGTATTCAACCCAATTTATTGATTCGAGACAAGGGGAGCCAAAGAATATTCTCAAGTATTAGCAGCTGAGTTGTCAATTCAACCACACCTGGAAACTTAATATCTGCAGCAAGGTATTTAGTAGCAAAGTAATATGATAGTAGTGGTAATGATAGCAAAAGTAACGGTACCAAAAGCAGTATTTTTGGTGTTTTGTAGTGATTGTAACAATAGCGACGGAAAAGTAAGTAAGTGAAGAACAATATATGGAAAGCTCGTAGGCAATGGATCGGTGATAGGGAATTATGCCGGATGCGATCGATCATGTAACAGTCATAACCTAGGGTGACTCAGAACTAGCTCCAATTCATCAATGTAATGTAGGCATGTATTCCGAATATAGTCATACGTGCTTATGGAAAAGAACTTGCATGACATCTTTTGTCCTCCCCTCCCGTGGCAGCAGAGTCTTATTGGAAACTAAGGGATATTAAGGCCTCCTTTTAATAGAGCACCAGACCAAAGAATTAACACATAGTGAATACATGAACTCCTCAAAGTATGGTCATCACCGGGAGTGGTCCCGATTATTGTCATTTCGGGGTTGCCGGATCATAACACATAGTAGGTGAATATAGACTTGCAAGATAGGATCAAGAACTCTCATATATTGCTGAAAACATAATAGGTTCAGATCTGAAATTGTGGCACTCGGGCCCTAGTGACAAGCATTAAGCATAACAAAGTCATAGCAACATCAATCTCAGAACATAGTGGCTACTAGGGATCAAACCCTAACGAAACTAACTCGATTACATGATAAATCTCATCCAACCCATCACCGTCCATCAAGCCTACGATGGAATTACTCACGCACGGCGATGAGCATCATGAAATTAGTGATGGAGGATGGTTGATGATGACGATGGCGACGGATTCCCCTCTCTGGAGCCCCGAACGGACTCCAAATCAGCCCTCCCGAGAGAGTTTAGGACTTGGCGGCGGCTCCGTATCGTAAAACGCGATGAATCCTTCTCCTTGGTTTTTCTCCCCGAAAGTGAATATGTGGAGCCAGGGTTGAGGTCGGTGGAGAGTCAGGGGGCCCACGAGGCAGGGGGCGCGCCCAAGGGGGGTAGGGCGCGCCCCCCACCCTCGTGGACAGGTGGAGCCCCCCCCTGACGTGGATCTTCCTTCCAGTATTTTTTATATATTCCAAAATAATTCTCCGTTGATTTTCAGGTCATTTCGAGAACTTTTATTTCTGCACAAAAATAACACCATGGCGATTCTGCTGAAAACAGCATCAGTCCGGGTTAGTTCCATTCAAATCATGCAAGTTAGAGTCCAAAACAAGGGCAAAAGTGTTTGGAAAAGTAGATACGACGGAGACGTATCAACTCCCCAAGCTTAAACCTTTGCTTGTCCTCAAGCAATTCAGTTGATAAACTGAAAGTGATAAAGAAAAACTTTTATAAACTCTGTTTGCTCTTTGTTGTAAATATGTAATGACAGCATTCAAGTTTTCAGCAAAGATTATGAACTAACCATATTCACAATAACATTTAGGTCTCATGTTTACTCATATCAATGGCATAATCAACTAGCGAGCAATAATAATAAATCTCGGATGACAAGACTTTCTCAAAATAATCATGATATGATATAACAAGATGGTATCTCGCTAGCCCTTTCTGAGACCGCAAAACATAAATGCAGAGCACCTTTAAAGATCAAGGACTGACTAGACATTGTAATTCATGGTAAAAGAGATCCAGTCAAGTCATACTCAATGTAAACTAACAGTAATGAATGCAAATGACAGCGGTGCTCTCCAGCTGGTGCTTTTTAATAAGAGGGTGATGACTCAACATAAAAGTAAATAGATAGGCCCTTCGCAGAGGGAAGCAGGGATTTGTAGAGGTGCCAGAGCTCGGTTTTGAAATAGATAAGAATAATATTTTGAGCAGTATACTTTCATTGTCAACATAACAACCAAGAGACGGCAATATCTTCCATGCTACACACATTATAGGTGGTTCCCAAACGGAATGGTAAAGTTTATACTCCCCCTCCACCAACAAGCATCAATCCATGGCTTGCTCGAAACAACGAGTGCCTCCAACTAACAACAGTCCCGGGGGAGTTTTGTTTGCAATTATTTTGATTTGATTTGCATAAAGCATGTGATTGGGCATCTCGGTGACCAGCCATTTTCTCGTGAGTGAGGAGTGGAGTCCACTCCTCTTGAGAATAATCCGCCTAACATGGAAGATACGGACAGACCTAGTTGATACATGAGCTATTCGAGCATACAAAACAGAATGTTTATTTGAAGGTTTAGATTTTTGGCACATACAAATTTACTTGGAACGGCAGGTAGATACCGTATATAGGTAGGTATGGTGGACTCATATGGAACAACTTTGGGGTTTATGGAATTGGATGCACAAGCAGTATTCCCGCTTAGTACAAGTGAAGGCTAGCATAAGACTGGGAAGCGACGAGCTAGAGAGCGATAATAGTCATGAACATGCATTAAAATTAATCAACACTGAATGCAAGCATGAGTAGGATATAATGCACCATGAACATAAATATCGTAGAGGCTATGTTGATTTTGTTTCAACTACATGCGTGAACATGTGCCAAGTCAAGCCACTGGAATCATTCAAAAGAGGATACCACCCTATCATACCACATCACAACCATTTTAATAGCATGTTGGCACGCAAGGTAAACCATTATAAGCTCCTAGCTAATTAAGCATGGCATAAGCAACTATAATCTCTAATTGTCATTGCAAACATGTTTATTCATAATAGGCTGAATCAGGAATGATGGACTAATCATATTTACAAAAACAAGAGAGGTCGAGCTCATACTAGCTTTTCTCATCATTATTGCCTTTCACTTGCATGACCGAATAGTTTGGATAATAATAATAGTGCACGTGCATTGGACTAAGCTGGAATCTGCAATCATTGAATTCAAGAGAGAAGACAAGGTAATATGGGCTCTTTGTTTGATCAACGATAATGCATATAAGAGCCACTCAACATTTTAATCATGGTCTTCTCCTCTCGACCCCCAAAGAACAAGAAAAGAAGTAAAGCTATTTACACGGGAAAGCTCCCAACAAGCAAAAGAAGAACGAGAAATCTTTTTGGGTTTTCTTTTTAGTTATTACTACTACAACATGAAAAGTAAACTAACTAAAAGCTACAACTAATTTTTTTGTTTTTATTAAGGTTTATTAAACACACAAGAAGAAAGCATAAAAAGGAAAATAAACTAGCATGGATGATACAATGAAAAAGTATGAGCACCGACAACTAGCATGAGTGTGTGAACATGAATGTAATGTCGGTGAGAAATACATACTCCCCCAAGCTTAGGCTTTTGGCCTAAGTTGGTCTATGGCCACGGCTGGCCTGGTGGATATCCAAAGTTATAGCTAGGGTCGTACTGAGATGCAACAACTATTGCCTCACGAGCTTCCGCTTGGAGACGGGCCGTCTCCGTCCTCCTCTTATACTCGTCCGCCTCCTCCCTGGTTATAACATATCTCCCTTTTGCCCGAGAGTCAAAGAAAGCAGGAGCAGGGAGAGCGATGTGATAGGTGCGTCATCGTCAAAGATTAGTCGGTACTGGAGGAACTGATCGTTCCTCTCAACAAACTGATGACGAACCATGGCCTCATAATCTAAATAAACAGGAGGCAACTCAATATCATACCCACGTATGGGTATATCAAGAAAATTAGCTAGACGGGTTGCAGAAATTCCACCAAAGAAATCTCCATTAAATCTATTATTATGCAACCTACCTGCAACAATGGCTCCCAAATTATAATTTTATCTCCTAATACAGCACTCCTGAGAACACTAAGGTCAGGGACACACATGTCACATGCTTCATTCTTACCATTTATGCACCTACCTATGAAGAGAGCAAAATAATGTATATCAGGAAAATGAATGCTCCCTATGGTAGCTTGTGCTATGTCTCTAGATTCCCCCACAGTTATAATAGCAAGAAATCTCTAAATTCAGATTTGCGAGGTTCATTAGGACTACCCCATTGTGGAAGTTTGCAAGCAGTGTTAAAATCCTCTAAGTCCATAGTATAAGAATTTTCATAAAGATCAAACATGACAGTTTGAGAATTGCGTGATGATGAAAATTCAAACCTTCTCACAAAGGAATCAGTGAGATAGTGGTACTGGCGGCACTTATCTACCTCGAAGCTCTCAAGATCGGCATTACGCACTTATGCGTTAAATTCTTCCTTGATTCCCGCTCGATCCATAAAGTCCTCTGAAGGCCATTCACAAGCCCGCACTTGAGCTTCCCTCGGTGGTTCATCGTCGGCATCGCGTATTGCGAGCCTAGGTCCTTGCTTCCTTGAAGGACCACCTTGGTACATTTTCCTAAACATATTTCTTCCTCTGAAAATTTTCTGAAATTTTAGTAACTTGAAAATAAAAGTGAACCAAACTCAACAAAATTGGTAGCAACTACTCCTACAAGTGCCTAGAGACTATATCAAGGATTAAAACTACTTTTTACCATATGAATTTGACATGCAAGCTCAAGAATAGGGTCACCTAAGCAGCACAAATATGCAATGAATAAAGCACTAGAACAAAAACTAATTGGACCATTGGAGGAGTCACATACCAAAGAACAATCCCCAAAGCAGTTTTGTGAATGGAGCTTTGAGCAAGGATGTAACGCCCTCGATGCGGCTATATCTCCCACGTGTCGAAGCACGACTTAGAGGCATAACCGCATTGAAAGCAATGTCGCAAGTGAGGTAATCTTCACACAACCCATGTAATACATAAGGGAAAAGAAACATAGTTGGCTTACAATCGCCACTTCACACAATTACATGAATAAAGCATTACATCATCCAAATACACTCATGGTCCGACTACGGAACCAAAATAAAAGAAGACTACCCCAAATGCTACACATATCCCCGATCAACCCCAACTGGGCTCCACTACTGATCAACTAGAACGAAACAACACAAAGGACACGATCTTCATCGAGCTCTGCCTTGAGCTCGGTTGCATCATCTGCATGATTCAACGGCACCTGCAAGCTGCTTTTGGAAGTATATGTGAGTCACGGGGACTCAGCAATCTCACACCCTCGTGATCAAGACTATTTAAGCTTATGGGTAAGGTAAAGGTATGAAGTGGAGCTGCAGCAAGCGACTAGCATATATGGTGGCTAACATACGCAAATGAGAGTGAGAAGAGAAGGCAAAGCACGATCGAGAAACTATGATCAAGAAGTGATCCTAGAACAACCTACGTCAAGCATAACTCCAACACCGTGTTCACTTCCCGGACTCCGCCGGAAAGACACCATCACGGTTACACTCACGGTTGATGCATTTTAACTAAGGTCAACTTTAGGTTTTCTACAACCGGACGTGAACAAATTCCCATCCGCCCATAACCGCGGGCACGGCTTTCGAAAGTTCAATCCCTGCAGGGGTGTCCCAACTTAGCCCATCACAAGCTCTCACGGTCAACGCAGGATAAACCTTCTCCCGAGACATTCCGATCAGACTCGGTATCCCGGTTCTACAAGACAACTTCGACAAGGTAAAACAAATCCAGCAACACCGCCCGAATGTGCCGACAAATCCTGATAGGAGCTGCACATATCACGTTCTTAGGGCACACTCAGATGAGCAGTCCGTACAACTAAAACCAGCCCTCGAGTTTCCCCGAGGTGGCGCTGCAAGGGGCTCTAGTTTGGACCAACACTCAGACGAGCACTGGCTGGGGGGGTTAAAATAATGATGACCCTCAGGAGCGCGACTCCCAAGGGAAAAGAAAAGGCTAGGTGGCAAATGGTAAAACCAATGTTGGGCATTGCTGGAGGAGTTTTATTGAAGGCGAACTGTCAAGGGGTTCCCATAATAGCCCAACTGCGTAAGGAACGCAAAATCCGGGAACATAACACCGATATGACAGAAACTAGGGCGGCAAGACTGGAACAAAACACCAGGCATAAGGCCGAGCCTTCCACCCTTTACCAAGTATATAGATGCATTAATTAAATAAGAGATATTGTTCCAACATGGAACAAACTCCAATCTTCACCTTCAACTAACAACGCTATAAGAGGTGCTGAGGAAAGCGGTAACATAGCCAAACAACGGTTTGCTAGGACATGGTGGGTTAGAGGCTTGGCTCCAACAATGTAGGAGGCATGATAAGCAAGTGGTAGGTATCGCAGCATAGGCATAGCAAAAGAGCGAGCATCTAGCAAGCAAAGATAGAAGTGATTTCGAGGGTATGGTCATCTTTCCTGAAATCCCGCAGGAAAGAAGAACGAGTCCATGAAGAAGACAAACGGACGTAGTCGAACGGTTCCTCACAAACGCGACATTATCGGAACCAACCCTAAGAAGCAACACCGGAAAAGAGCAAACAACCTAGTAAGCAACCACCACATAGACATGGCATGATGCACAAACAAGAACGATGCATGTCCGGTTTAAAGAGGGCATGGCATGGCAAAGTGCACAAACAATCCTACAAATTAAGTGGAGCTTAATATGCAACGAGTTGCATATTTGCAAAACACCACAACAAGTTATTTAGTTCGATCTCGTTTATGTACCCAACAATATTAAATGTTGTTAAACATGGCAAGAGGGTGAAGCAAAGTAAAACTACCTATCTAGTCAAGGTTAAATGAGGCCGGAAGCAACGAACAACAAATCCGGAAACTCCTCATGTGCATAAATTAGATTTGGTACTGTTCTGCCCTAAACACAATTTTAGAGTTATTAAACATGCAAAATAAAACCACCATGTTAAACTAGGCATTTTTCCACCCCATTTACATATAAAGATTATTAAATTCCGAGTTCGGTTATTTAGTTATGAAATAAATCATTTTAGCAAGTTAATTAAGCAAGTTTAAACAAAAAACATCTTAAGCATTTTAAACATGGATGAAAATGACATATTATGAAACTAGATGAAAAACTAAGCATATTTCATATATAAATTGTTTTAATCCGATGCACGGTTATTAAGTTATTATATGCATGAAGTTGAGGGACCTTTCTGTAAAACAGGTGAACTCAGGAAAAAAGGAAAATCGTAGAACTTGGAAAAAAACATTATCGGGCTGAATATGAACGCACTACTGGCCCAACCGAGAGGGGGGCTGTGGGAGCTCACATTGGGCCAAGGCCCAGCTAGCAGAGCAGCAGCAAGCCAGCGAGATCTTGCGAAGAGGAGGTAGGTTGGGCCTGGCTGGCGACACAGGTCAGTGAGGCAGGACTGGTCAACGCGAGCGGGCGAGGCGCTCGTCCTCTGCGCGACGCAGAGCTGTGAGCGGCGCCTGGAATAGAGCTCCGGCGAGGGAGGTGAAGGGGCGGCGAGGCGAGGGACTTGGCGCGGGCTCCCAGCGACTCCAGGCGACGAAGGGCGACGTGGAGTAGGGCGCGAGGCAGGGGCCTTGGTTCTGATGGTGATGGACGGCGTGAGGACGCCGGCGAGCATGTTCGGCATCCAGGACGGGAAGCAGGGCTGGGAGGCGAGGCGCTGCAAGGCACTCCAGCGAGGAGCATGAAGACGGCGGATCTGCGGTTCCATGGCGGCGATGTTGACCTGCAGAGGGCGACGGAACGATGGCCATGGCAGCAGGGGCGACCTCCTGTTGCTCCTGCTCCTGGCGAGGGAGAGAGAGAAAGAATTTGAGAGAGAGAGCGAGCGAGAGAGAGAGAGAGAGAGAGAGAGAGAGAGAGAAGGGAACCAGAGGAAGGGAAGGGCACGCTGCGACTTGGAGGGACGAGGCGGCCGGACTGATGGATGGATGGATCGAAGGAACTGAGTTGGCTTGGCGCTAAAAACCAGGAAGGTGGTCAGCTGCGGGTTTGGATCTGGGAGGATCCCGAGGTTGGAGGCGAGTGAGTGGTTGGCTGGCGGCGGCGTGGTGGGAAAGGGTGGCTTGGATAAGGTTGGCTAGGGTTAGACCGTTATATTTATAGCAGATGAAATCAGTATAGGGCGGTTAGGTCCCTCCGATCGTAATCGGACGGACGGGAAAAAAATAGGTTAGTTAGCCCAAAAATAAAAACGGAGACGTTTTGTAGATGTTTGGGGATGATCCGGATCCAATGGTGGCGACTGCCCGGGTCGGGTCCGGGACAGTTTCTGGACGCGCGCGAGGGGAGGGCCGCGGGCTGACGAGAGAGGTTAGGTTGGGCCTGGTGGTAGGTAGTGGACTGTGTAGAAGGCCTTGGGCTGAGAGAAGAGAAGAGAGAGACCCGACGACTGTTTCCGGAGACCGAAAACGTCCGACGAAGAGACCGGCTATACTGCCGCTATAGTTAATCGTTGGGGCGTCAAACGAACTCCAAATGCGATGAAACTTGACAGGTGGTCTATCTACACTATAATAAGACCACACGTCAACTCTCATCCCATTCCAAGAACATTTTCCGGCCACTTATAAAATATTATTTCGGACATGCCGCGGGCGCGTGCAAGTGTGGCTGGGCTCAGAACATACAACAGAAGGAACTGGGGAAACCCGGACGGATGCAGGTTTCGAAAACATGATGATGCAATGCGGATGATGACATGGCAAGATGCAACACGCAAGTGAATGACATGGCAACAACAACGAAACACCGGAAGACACCTGGCACAACGGTCTCGGGGCGTCACAACACTCCACCACTACGAGAGGATCTCGTCCCGAGATCTAGAATGGCACCGGAGGGACAACGGAAGAGAAAGAGAAGAGGTAAAACTAAGTTGCTCCTTTGACAAACTAGTGAAACCAAAGAACCTTGAGAGGTTGAACACATTGAAAGAAAGAATACAAAGGAGATGAACAAAGTTGAAGCACTCCGTTTGAAAATAAAGGAATTGAATAAGAACTTGATTAGGTGATAGAACTTGAAAAAAGGGCACGACACTCCGGTTAAATGGACAATCATGAAAAGAACATGATCTTGACAAAACAAGATGATGGGTTGAAGAGAAGAACAACACAATGCCTCTGGAACGAAAGAATAGAAGTTGTATCGACGGAACAAAAGAACGGAGAAGAAAACAACATCTTCTACCTCCGATGAGCTTGAAAAGCATCTTAAAGAGAAGGGTTGCACGGAATTGATGGAAACCAACAACGAAAAGAGTAAACTTGATATGGTCTTATGGGATACATCTCAAATTATGAGGTGACAACCTGCCACTCACAGGAAAAAGAATTGGATTGATATGAACAAGGAGACGAGAAAGCTATATCACCGGGAGGATAAAAGAAGAACTTGGGTCATTTATAAGCACCATAATAAGCAACAATCCTTAGGGAAAACTTTAGGTGAAATATAACCCAAGATAATTGCAATGAAGAGATTGATGGGTTTAAATATCTCAATCTTGTGAATGAAGAATGATATATTACCACCTCAAAATATAAGGGAGAAACAATTGCACTCCGGATAGCAAGATGAAGAATGCTTGAGCTCCTTAGAAAAAATCTCAATGAACACTTCGAGAATGAATTAAATCATAGATGAACCATTATGTAGAACCTCCGGTAATAAAAGTATGATAAAACAAAAGGAAAGAGAAATTGAAAACACAAGGTGAAACCTTGTAATGATTAGATGGACCCTCGCGATGAAATAAATTGAGAGAGCTTGGAACTCCGGAAAAGAAATGATGAAACAAGTGAAACCGAGAATTTGATGCGCCTCCGGAATAAAGAATTGAATTTACACGATGAAACAAAGAATAAGAATTACATTATGCTTATCCTTCACCAATTAAATTGATGACAAACAATGGATTTCGCACACTACTTATTCCCTTAGAAAGGATTAAGATAGATATTGCGCAAACTTGAAGAGGCCTTCAATGATCCACCGGTAGGATTTGAAAGACCGAAATAATAGATATGATAACGAAGGAAGAAGAATCTTGATCAAACCACCGTAAGAACTAAAAAAATGAACGAAGAGAAGATAAAGAAAACACCGGGAAGAATTAGCAAATGAATGAAGATGCTTGAGAGAATTTATATATGAGAGAATGAAGAGATCATGCACTGATTAGAGGATATTTGATCGATTCACCGGTAAAATTAGGAGGATGAGAGATGAAAGCTAGAATGAATAATCCCGAAATGATGGCCTTCGGAGAATCAAACTGAAAATACTCATAATTACTCCGGATGGGTGAAAGAATTTTCACAAACGAATACAATCATGAGAGGATGGCAACAAGCTGGAATCACGAATCTTTGAAGAGAATGGCGCAAGATTATAGAGAAACTCTTCTTCGGTATTCAAAATTCGAGAATGACGACGAGAAACACCACCATGAATTGTTGAGACACTACGGAATAAAGAAGAATAGAAAAGTTGAACCAATGATGAAAGAAATGAAAGATCTTGGAGAAAGACATTTGACTGATGACAATTCAGTCTTACGTGAAATTTCGAAAATAATTTGATGGTAGCTCCAGGAAAATAGAAGAGTCAGGTAAGATCCTGGGAAAAGACCTGTGGGTTAGGGCCCACTCAAAAGAAACACCGTTGAAGTGATTTAAAAGAGAGGTTGCATCGGTTGAATTAAATGGCTTGAATAAGATAAGAACCCTGAAATAACTTGAACAGATTAGGAATGAAAAACACAAATCTTCGAGATATCTTGAGCACTCCGGAACAAATGGATAGAGAGAGGTGAATGAATATTAGGTGGATCGGCATAAGAAAAGCATTGAAACGAGGAAAAGATATGATCGACAAAGCTTGAATTGAATCCACCGGAGAAGAAAAGAATGGAGAAAGAAGAACGAGTAGAGCATCTTCATGAGAAACACCGGGTAAAACATGAAGGAAAAAGAATGGAGAGACTTCCATCAATAAAATGGATACTTGAATAAGAAATCTGGGTCCTCGAAGAAAACAAGGGAGGGAGGGCGGGAAAAACAAAGGCAACTTGGGATGGATGAAATGAACACCGTTGAGAAAGCTGAGATTGAATCTTGGGGATATTGAAAATGAACGGATCCGCTTGAAGAGAAACACACCGGTTGAAAAGGATTGTCATGACAATGTCGATTATCATGAAGGATTAGTACTCCCGTAGGAATACGAGAACACCACTTATAAAAAGGTATGGAATCAACATTTGACTTCGAAGAAACTCGAATACCACAACTCAAAACAAAACAAAGGATTGGCTTGCAGAATAAGCCGGAACAAACATATGATAGAGATTTCGTCCGAAGTTTTCATGGTGGGGCCTACACGGGCTCGATCGTACAGCACCATCATGTACAAGGCAGTGCACATGACATACGAAGCGTCCCCGAGTCGGCATAGCCAAGGACTCTTTAAGACACAATGAGACCACTGTAAAACCAACCGTGGATAGGCGGACCGCTAGACGTCGAACCCCAATTTCATATCATACATCTGTCGAAAAGATATCCTAAGAGCTACTTGAATTCCCACTTATAAACTCCCGAAACTTTCCGGTTATGCAATCAGGTGTTGGGGATACAGGGGAAGCATAATATCTCAACCAAACTAACAAATCCTACATCCAGCTGTATCCATCCTTCAACACATAACCAAGAAACCTTCGGAAATCATCTACCTCAACCTTCGAAAAGCATCCGTTATACGAGTTATGGCAATACTCCCGAACTCCCGCCCCAGTACTGGATGGCGTCGAGGTTATCTCACCAACAACTGCATAAAAGAGATTTTCAATGTCGGCGAAACTAAACTCAGGTATTCCAGAACTACAACGATAAAATTGTGACGACAACACCTCGGAGCTCAACTCCCCGGGACACTGCCACAACCCCTAAATGACAGGAGGCACCAAGAACAATGTTCTCGTCACAAATCGATTGGAACGATTCCAAGATACCCGCGTGATCATGAAATTTTTTTAGTGAAATTTGAGAAGAGAAGAGTCAAAACTCTACGTCAGGATGCCTTACCAGAGCGATGAAGGGACTGGGGATTAAAAAGAATTCCTAAACTCTCCGATATATAATTCCTAAATGACTCAAAACATTTTTCTAGACTCAGCTCGTCAGCTAATTCGATCAAGCAGGGGGGCTCCTAAGGTCGGGGAAGGCTCTGATACCAACTTGTAACGCCCTCGATGCGGCTATATATCCCACATGTCGAAGCACGACTTAGAGGCATAACCGCATTGAAAGCAATGTCGCAAGTGAGGTAATCTTCACACAACCCATGTAATACATAAGGGAAAAGAAACATAGTTGGCTTACAATTGCCACTTCACACAATTACATGAATAAAGCATTACATCATCCAAATACACTCAATGTCCGACTGTGGAACCAAAATAAAAGAAGACTACCCCATATGCTACACAGATCCCCGATCGACCCCAACTGGGCTCCACTACTGATCAACTAGAATGAAACAACACAAAGGACACGATCTTCATCGAGCTCTGCCTTGAGCTCGGTTGCGTCATCTGCACGGTTCAACGGCACCTGCAAGCTGGTTTTGGAAGTATCTGTGAGTCACGGGGACTTAGCAATCTCACACCCTCGCGATCAAGACTATTTAAGCTTATGGGTAAGGTAAAGGTATGAAGTGGAGCTGCAGCAAGCGACTAGCATATTTGGTGGCTAACATACGCAAATGAGAGTGAGAAGAGAAGGCAAAGCACGATCAAGAAACTATGATCAAGAAGTGATCCTAGAACAACCTACTTCAAGCATAACTCCAACACCGTGTTCACTTCCCGGACTCCGCCGGAAAGAGACCATCACAGTCACACACACGGTTGATGCATTTTAATTAAGGTCAACTTCAGGTTTTCTACAACTGGACGTTAACAAATTCCCATCTGCCCATAACCGCGGGCACGACTTTCAAAAGTTCAATCCCTGCAGGGGTGTCCCAACTTAGCCCATCACAAGCTCTCACGGTCAACGAAGGATAAACCTTCTCCCGAGACATTCCGATCAGACTCGGTATACCGGTTCTACAAGACAACTTCGACAAGGTAAAACAAATCCAGCAACACCACCCGAATGTGCCGACAAATCCCGATAGGAGCTGCACATATCTCGTTCTCAGGTCACACTCAGATGAGTAGTCCGTACAACTAAAACCAGCCCTCGAGTTTCCCCGAGGTGGCGCTGCAAGGGGCTCTAGTTTGGACCAACACTCAGATGAGCACTGGCCCGGGGGGTTAAAATAATGATGACCCTCAGGAGCGTGACTCCCAAGGGAAAAGAAAAGGCTAGGTGGCAAATGGTAAAACTAATGTTGGGCATTGCTGGAGGAGTTTGATTCAAGGAGAACTGTCAAGGGGTTCCCATAATAGCCCAACCGCGTAAGGAACGCAAAATCCGGGAACATAACACCGATATGACGGAAACTAGGGCGGTAAGAGTGGAAGAAAACACCAGGCATAAGGCCGAGCCTTCCACCCTTTACCAAGTATATAGATGCATTAATTAAATAAGAGATATTGTGATATCCCAACAAAATATCCATGTTCCAACATGGAACAAACTCCAATCTTCACCTGCAACTAACAACGGTATAAGAGGGGCTGAGCAAAGTGGTAACATAGCCAAACAACGGTTTGCTAGGACATGGTGGGTTAGAGGCTTGGCTCAACAATGTAGGAGGCATGATAAGCAAGTGGTAGGTATCGCAGCATAGGCATAGCAAAAGAGCGAGCATCTAGCAAGCAAAGATAGAAGTGATTTCGAGGGTATGGTCATCTTGCCTGAAATCCCGCAAGGAAGAAGAACGAGTCCATGAAGAAGACAAACGGACATAGTCAAACGGTTCCTCACAAACGCGACGTTATCGGAACCAACCCGAAGAAGCAACACCGGAAAAGAGCAAACAACCTAGTAAACAACCACCACATAGACATGGCATGATGCACAAACAAGAATGATGCATGTCCGGTATAAAGAGGGCATGGCATGGCAAAGTGCACAAACAATCCTACAAATTAAGTGGAGTTCAATATGCAACGAGTTGCATATTGGTGAAACACCACGACAAGTTATTTAGTTCGATCTCGTTTATGTACCCAGCAATATTAAATGTTGTTAAACATGGCAAGAGGGTGAAGCAAAGTAAAACTACCTATCTAGTCAAGGTTAAATGAGGCCGGAAGCAACGAACAACAAATCCGGGAACTCCTCATGTGCATAAATTAGATTTGGTACTGTTCTTCCCTAAACACAATTTTAGAGTTATTAAACATGCAAAATAAAACCACCATGTTAAACTAGGCATTTTTCCACCCCATTTACATATAAAGATTATTAAATTCCGACTTATGGTTATTTAGTTATGAAATAAATCATTTTAGCAAGTTAATTAAGCAAGTTTAAACAAACAACATATTAAGCATTTTAAACATGGATGAAAATGACATATTATGAAACTAGATGAAAAACTAAGCATATTTCATATATAAATTGTTTTAATCCGATGCACGGTTATTAAGTTATTATATGCATGAAGTTGAGGGACCTTTCTGTAAAACAGGTGAACTCAGGAAAAAAAGGAAAATTGTAGAACTTGGAAAAAAGCGTTATCGGGCTGAATCTGAACGCAATGCTGGCCCAACCGAGAGGGGGGCTGTGGGAGCTCACATTGTGCGAAGGCCCAGCTAGCAGAGCAGCAGCAAGCCAGCGAGATCTGGCGAAGAGGAGGCAGGCTGGGCCTGGCTGGCGGCGCGGGTCAGCAAGGCAGGACTGGTCAACATGAGCGGGCGAGGCGAAGGACTTGGCGTGGGCTCCCGGCGACTCCAGGCGACGAAGGGCTACGAGGAGTAGGGCGCGAGGCAGGGGCCTTGGTTCTGCTGGTGATGGACGGCGTGAGGACACCGGCGAGCTTGTTCGGCATCCAGGACGGGAAGCAGGGCTGGGAGGCGAGGCGCTGCAAGGCACTCCGGCGAGGAGCAGGCAGACGGCGGATCAGCGGTTCCATGGAGGCGATGTTGACCTACAGAGGGTGACGGAACGATGGCCATGGCAGCAGGGGCGACCTCCTGTTGCTCCTGCTCCTGGCGAGAGAGAGAGAGAGAGAGAGAGAGAGAGAGAGAGAGAGAGAGAGAGAGAGAGAGAGAGAGAGAGAGAGAGAGAGAGAGAGAGAGAGAGAGAGAGAGAGAGAGAGAAGGGAACCAGAGGAAGGGAAGGGCGCGCTGCGACCTGGAGGGACGAGGCAGCCGAACTGATGGATGGATGGATCGAAGGAACTGAGTTGGCTCGGCGCTGAAAACCGGGAAGGTGGTCAGCTGCGGGTTTGGATCTGGGAGGATCCCGAGGTTGGAGGCGAGTGAGTGGTTGGCTGGCGGCGGCGTGGTGGGAAAGGGTGGCTTGGATAAGGTTGGCTAGGGTTAGACCGTTATATTTATAGCAGATGAAATCAGTATAGGGCGGTTAGGTCCCTCTGATCGTAATCGGACGGATGGGAAAAAATAGGTTAGGTAGCCCAAAAAGAAAAATGGAGACGTTTTGTAGATGTTTAGGGATGATCCGGATCCAACGGTGGCGACTGCCCGGGTCAGGTCCGGGACAATTTTTGGACGCGCGCGAGGGGAGGGCCGCGGGCTGGCGAGAGAGGTTAGGTTGGGCCTGGCGGTAGGTAGTGGACTGGGTAGAAGGCCTTGGGCTGACAGAAGAGAAGAGAGAGACCCGACGACTGTTTCCGGAGACCGAAAACGTCCGACAAAGAGACCGGTTATACTGCCGCTATAGTTAATCGTTGGAGCGTCAAACGAACTCCAAATGCGATGAAACTTGACAGGCGGTCTATCTACACTATAATAAGACCACACGTCAACTCTCATCGCATTCCGAGAACATTTTCCGGCCACTTATAAAATACTATTTCGGACATGCCGCGGGCGCGTGCAAGTGTGGCTGGGCTCAGAACAGACAACAGAAGGAACTGGGGGAACCCGGACGGATGCAGGTTTCGAAAACATGATGATGTAATGCGGATGATGACATGGCAAGATGCAACACGCAAGCAAATGACATGGCAACAACAACGAAACACCAGAAGACACCTGGCACAATGGTCTTGGGCGTCACAAAGGAGATCGAAAATGACAGCAAGATGAGCTTGGACTCGGGTTTGAGATGGCTAGTGATGTTTGTGGGAGGAAGGAGTTTGTGGTATCTGGAATAAGTGGAGGGGGGCACCGTGGGCCCACAAGGCAGGGGGGCGCGCCCAGGGGGGCAGGGCACGCCCTCCACCCTCATGGCCAGGTGCTTGCTCCCCCTGCTGTGTTCTCAGTGCCAGATATTCTCAAATATTCTAGAAAATATCATATTTAATTTTCAGGGCATTTGGAGAACTTTTATTTTCAGGGTATTTTTTATTGCATTGATAATTCAGAAAACAGACAGAAATTACAATTTTTGCTTTATCTAATATAAATAACAGAAAGTAAAAAGAGGGTATAGAGAGTTGTGTTTTCTAAATTCATCCATCTCATGCTCATCAAAAGGAATCCACTAACAAGGTTGATCAGGTCTTTTGAACAAACTCATTCCGAGTAACATGGAACCGGAGAATTTTCGAATAACACTAGGTTACCTCAACGGGGATATGCACATCCCCGACAATAAGAATATCATATTTCTTCTTGATAGTACGAAGAGGAAATTCAAAACCTCCAAAAATAATCAATGGAATTTTTCCAATAGAGTTTATACTATGAACTAGAGGTTGTTTCCTCGGAATGTGTACCGTATGCTCATTGCCATTAACATGAAAAGTGACATTGCCTTTGGTGCAATCAATAACAGCCCCTCCAGTATTCAAAAAGGGTCTTCCAAGAATAATAGAAGTACTATCGTCCTCGGGAATATCAAGAATAACAAAGTCTGTTAAAATAGTAACGTTTGCAACCACAACAGGCACATCCTCACAAATACTGACAGGTATAGCAGTTGATTTATAAGCCATTTGCAAAGATATTTTAGTAGCTGTCAACTTATTCAAATCAAGTCTACGATATAAAGAGAGAGGCATAACACTAACACCGGCTCCAAGATCACATAAAGCACTTTTAACATAGTTTCTTTTAATGGAGCATGGTATAGTTGGTACTCCTGGATCTCCAAGTTTCTTTGGTATTCCACCCTTAAAAGTATAATTAGCAAGCATGGTGGAAATTTCAGCTTCCGGTATCTTTCTTTTATTAGTAATAATATCTTTCATGTACTTAGCATAAGGATTCATTTTAAGCATATCAGTCAAATGCATACGCAAAAAGATAGGTCTAATCATTTCAGCAAAGCGCTCAAAATCCTCATCATACTTTTTCTTAGATGGTTTAGGAGCAAAAGGCATGGGTTTCTGAACCCATGGTTCTCTTTCCTTACCGCGCTTCCTAGCAACAAAGTCTCTCTTATCATAACGCTGATTCTTTGATTGTGGGTTATCAAGATCAACAGCAGGTTCAATCTCTACATCATTATCATTACTAGGTTGAGCATCAACATGAACATCATTGTTAACATTATCACTAGGTTCATGCTCATTACCAGATTGTGTTTCAGCATCAGAAATAGAGATATCATTGGGATCCTCAGGTGTGTCAATAACAGCTTCACTAGAAGCATGCAAAGTCCTATCATTTTTCTTTTTATTCCTCTTAGAAGGACTAGGTGCATCAATATTATTTCTCTGAGAATCTTGCTCAATTCTCTTAGGATGGCCCTCAGGATACAAAGGTTCCTGAGTCATTTTACCACCTCTAGTCATAACTCTAACAACATTATCATTTTTCTTACTATTTAATTCATTGAGCAAATCATTCTGAGCTTTAAGTACTTGTTCTACTTGAGTGGTAACCATAGAAGCATGTTTACTAATAAGTTTTAGTTCGCTTTTAACAGTAGCCATATAATCACCCAAGTGTTCAAGCATATCAGCATTGCGTTTCAATTCCCTACCAAAATAATCATTGAAGTTTTCTTGTTTAACCATAAAGTCATCAAACTCATCCAAGCATGGGCTAGCAAACTTAGTAAATGGGATATCAGCTTTATCATATCTATAGAGGGAATTTACCTTTACTACCTGTGTCGGGTTATCAGGACCATGTGTTTCTTCAATAGGTGATGGCTTAAAACCATGTATTTCTTCAACAGGCGGTAAATTAAGACCATGTATTTCTTCAATAGGAGGTAAATTCTTAACATTTTCAGCTTTTATACCTTTTTCCTTCATTGATTTCTTTGCCTCTTACATATCTTCAGGACTGAGAAATAGAACACCCCTTTTATTCGGAGTTGGCTTAGGAGTTGGCTCAGGAAGTCTCCAATTATTTTCATTGGTCAACATATTATTCAATAAAATTTCAGCTTCATCTGGTGTTCTTTCCCTAAAAACACAACCAACACAACTATCCAGGTGGTCTCTGGAGGCATCGGTTAGTCCATTATAAAAGATATCAAGTATTTCACTTTTCTTGAGAGGGTGATCAGGCAAAGCATTAAGTAATTGGAGAAGCCTCCCCCAAGCTTGTGGGAGACTCTCTTCTTCAATTTGCACAAATTGTATATCTCCCTTAAAGAGCTTGTTTCTTATGAGCGGAGAAATATTTAGCAGAGAAGTAGTAAATCATATCCTGGGGACTACGCACACAACCAGGATCAAGAGAATTAAACCATATCTTAGCATCACCCTTTAATGAGAACGGAAATAATTGAAGGATATAATAGTAGCGATTTTTCTCATCATTAGTGAACAGGGTGGCTATATCATTTAATTTAGTAAGATGTGCCACAACAGTTTCAGATTCATAGCCATAGAAAGGATCAGATTCAACTAAAGTAATTATCTCAGGATCAACAGAGAAATCATAATCCTTATCAGTAACAAAGATAGGTGAAGTAACATAAGCAGGATCATATTTCATCCTAGCATTCAAAGTTTGTTGTTTCAGCTTAGCTAATAGTTTCTTAAGATCACTCATATCATTGCAAGCAAGAAAGTCTCTAGCAGTTTCTTCATCCATAACATAGCCCTCAGGCACAACAGGTAATTCATATCTAGGGGGAGAATCTTCATCATCACTTTCATCAATATTATCAGTTACAATAATTTCATTCTCTCTAGCCCTAGCAAGTTGTTCATCAAGAAATTCACCAAGTGGCACAGTAGTATCAAGCATAGAAGTAGTTTCATCATAAGTATCATGCATAGCAGAAGCGGCATCATCTATAACATGCGACATATCAGAATTAATAGCAGAAGCAGGTTTAGGTGTCGCAAGCTTACTCAAAATAGAAGGTGAATCAAGTGCAGAGCTAGATGGCAGTTCCTTACCCCCCCCCTTGTAGTTGAGGGATAAATCTTGGTTCTTGGATCTTTCAAGTTCTTCATAGTGATAAGAAGATATAAATCCCAAGTGACTCAAAGAATAGAGCTATGCTCCCCGGCAATGGTGCCAAAAAATAGTCTTGATAACCCACAAGTATAGGGGATCGCAACAGTTTTCGAGGGTAGAGTATTCAACCCAAATTTATTGATTCGACACAAGGGGAGCAAAGAATATTCTCTAGTATTAGCAGATGAGTTGTCAATTCAACCACACCTGGAAACTTAATATCTGCAGTAAGGTATTTAGTAGCAAAGTAATATGATAGTAGTGGTAAAGATAGCAAAAGTAACGGTAGCAAAAGCAGTATTTTTGGTGTTTTGTAGTGATTGTAACAATAGCAACGAAAAAGTAAATAAGCGAAGAACAATATATGGAAAGCTCATAGGCAATGGATCGGTGATAGAGAATTATGCCAGATGCTATCGATCATGTAACAGTCATAACCTAGGGTGACACAGAATTAGCTCCAATTCATCAATGTAATGTAGGCATGTATTCCGAATATAGTCATACGTGCTTATGGAAAAGAACTTACATGACATCGTTTGTCCTACCCTCCCGTGGTAGCGGGGTCCTATTGGAAACTAAGGGATATTAAGGCCTCCTTTTAATAGAGTACCGGACCAAAGCATTAACACATAGTGAATACATGAACTCCTCAAACTACGGTCATCACCGGGAGTGGTCCCGATTATTGTCACTTCGGGGTTGGCGGATCATAACACATAGTAGCTGACTATAGACTTGCAAGATAGGATCAAGAACTCTCATATATTGCTGAAAACATAATAGGTTCAGATCTGAAATTGTGGCACTCGGGCCCTAGTGACAAGCATTAAGCATAACAAAGTCATAGCAACATCAATCTCAGAACATAGTGGCTACTAGGGATCAAACCCTAACGAAACTAACTCGATTACATGATAAATCTCATCCAACCCATCACCGTCCAGCAAGCCTACGATGGAATTACTCACGCACGGTGATGAGCATCATGAAATTAGTGATGGAGGATGGTTGATGATGACGATGGTGACGGATTCCCCTCTCCGGAGCCCCGAACGGACTCCAAATTAGCCCTCCCGAGAGAGTTTAGGACTTGGCGGCGGCTCCGTATCGTAAAACGCGATGAATCCTTCTCCTTGGTTTTTCTCCCCGAAAGTGAATATATGGAGTCAGGGTTGAGGTCGATGGAGAGTCAGGGGGCCCACGAGGCAGGGGGCGCGCCCAGGGGGGTAGGGCGCGCCCCCCACCCTCGTGGACAGGTGGAGCCCCCCCTGACGTGGATCTTCCTTCCAATATTTTTTATATATTCCAAAATAATTCTCCGTTGATTTTCAGGTCATTTCGAGAACTTTTATTTCTGCACAAAAATAACACCATGGCGATTCTGCTGAAAACAGCATCAGTCCGGATTAGTTCCATTCAAATCATGCAAGTTAGAGTCCAAAACAAGGGCAAAAGTGTTTGGAAAAGTAGATACGACGGAGACGTATCAACTCCCCAAGCTTAAACCTTTGCTTGTCCTCAAGCAATTCAGTTGATAAACTGAAAGTGATAAAGAAAAACTTTTACAAACTCTGTTTGCTCTTGTTGTTGTAAATATGTAATGACAGCATTCAAGTTTTCAGCAAAGATTATGAACTAACTATATTCACAATAACATTTAGGTCTCCTGTTTACTCATATCAATGGCATAATCAACTAGCGAGCAATAATAATAAATCTCGGACGACAAGACTTTCTCAAAACAATCATGATATGATATAACAAGATGGTATCTCGCTAGCCCTTTCTGAGACCGCAAAACATAAATGCAGAGCACCTTTAAAGATCAAGGACTGACTAGACATTGTAATTCATGGTAAAAGAGATCCAGTCAAGTCATACTCAATGTAAACTAACAGTAATGAATGCAAATGACAGCGGTGCTCTCCAGCTGGTGCTTTTTAATAAGAGGGTGATGACTCAACATAAAAGTAAATAGATAGGCCCTTCGCAGAGGGAAGCAGGGATTTGTAGAGGTGCCAGAGCTCGGTTTTGAAATAGATAAGAATAATATTTTGAGCAGTATACTTTCATTGTCAACATAACAACCAAGAGACGGCAATATCTTCTCCGAGTGCCATGATTTCAGATCTGAACCTATTATGGTTTCATCAATATATGAGAGTTCTTGATCCTATCTTGCAAGTCTATAGTCAGCTACTATGTGTTATGATCCACCAACATAACTAGTGAAACCTATGGCCCCCGGATCTATTCTCCTTTATATTAATCTCCCGTCAACAAGCTATTTCTAGCACCATTTATTTTGCAATCTTTACTTTCAATCTATATCATAAAAATACCAAAAATATTTATCTTATTATTATTATCTCTATCAGATCTCACTCTCGTAAGTGACCATGAAGGGATTGACAACCCCTTTATCGTGTCGGTTGCGAGGTTCTTATTTGTTTGTGTAGGTACTAGGGACTTCCGTGTAGTCGCCTACTGGATTGATACCTTGGTTCTCAAAAACTGAGGGAAATACTTACGCTACTTTGCTGCATCACCCTTTCCTCCTCAAGGGAAAACCAACGCAGTGCTCAAGAGGTAGCAAGAAGGATTTCTGGCGCCGTTGCCGGGGAGATCTACGCACAAGTCAAGAAATACCAAGTACCCTTCACAAACTCTTATCCCCCGCATTACATTATTTGCCATTTGCCTCTCGTTTTCTTCTCCCCCACTTCACCTTTGCCTTTTCCTTTTCTTCACCCTCTTCCCGTATGTCTTTCTGTTTGTGTTTCCACATGCCTTCTATTTTCTTGCATCTTTGCTCGCTAAAAATCTATTGATATGGATCCACTTAAAGTGTTCTACTTGGATCATCTTAGGTCCTTATGCGCTCGTGCTGAAACCCCAACTAGCCTAGTTGATGGGAAATCTTTAGATGAGCATGCTCATTTTGTGCGTCACCGTTTGTCTGAAAAAGGGAAACTCTTATGGGATCATATAAACAGATTGCTGTGTTATGCTTGGAATCTTTGTGAAATTTGTGATTTTACTTGTTGCTCTAAGAACCCTAAAAAACACCTTCCCTACCTATGTGAGTTTAATGAAAATGAAATCTTATCTTCTTATGCAAAGGGTGTTTATAGTTACTACGATATCGAACAAATTGAAGAATTTGTTGCTTTTAGGGGTGCTTATGAAGTTGCTTCTTTGATTGAAAAGTATGATATTACTCTCTATGAATCTGAAAATCTTGACATACTTAAATATTTCTATGAAAACTATGCTCACAATGCCTATGTTAAGGAATTTATTGAGAGAATGACCGTTGCTTTGGAAGAAAATAATGATATGAATGAATGTATAGATAATTATGATTCCAATGATTTGATTGAAATATCCCTTGATGCACATGATGCTTGCTATTCTTTTAGCCATGATGCCAATATTTATGAAGATGAGTTTGCTATAGTTCATTATGCTAAACATAAGATCGTTGCTATTGCACCCATACTTGATAGTTCCTTCGATGAAAAGCATAATTGCAATGATGTTATCATAAATTCTCTTAATGTCAATTGTGTTAATGATATGCAAAAACTCAAGCTTGGGGATGCTAGTTTTGCTATGACTACTATTTGTTGCAATGATCACGATTGGGGTGATTCTTATTTTGATCTTGAAAATTTATTTAAGCCCCATGATGAATATGAGATTGATAATAGTGTTTTCAATAATATTGAAAGTGGGTTTAGAAGAGTGTCAACTTTAGATCCCACATATTTGGAGAATGTTCAATCTTATGAAGTTTTTGATAAAAGTGGGTTTGGAGAGGTCATGACTTCAGTTAATGTTAATCCCACTATTTTGGAAGAGTGTCAACTTTGCATGCATGTGGATCATGTTGAAAATGTCTTATGTGATAGCTATTTTGTTGAATTTTCTTACAATCCCACATGTAATTATTATGAGAAAGGAAAATATGATTGTAGAAATTTTCATGTTACTAAATTACCTCTCATTATGTTGAGATTGCTACTGTCTCCTTTCGCTTCCTTGCATATGCTAGTTTTTGCTTGCTATGATAATTTGTTTGCCTATAAGATGCCTACGCATAGGAAGTATGTTAGACTTAGATGTATTTGTCACGGGTTTCATGATGCTCTCTTTGTGCTTCAATTCTTGTCTTTCATGTGGGCACCATTGAAATTATCAATGCCTAGTTAGGGGCATTAAACGATAGCGCTTGTTGGGAGGCAACCCAATTTTATTTTTGTTTATTGCTTTTTGGTTCTGTTTAGTAATAAATAATTCATCTAGACTTTGTTTAGATGTGGTTTTATGTTTTTAATTAGTGTTTGTGCCAAGTAGAACCTTTGGGAAGACTTGGGGAAAGTCTTTGCTATCTTGCTGCAACAAACAGAAACTTTAGCGCTCATGAGATTTGCTGCCATTTTTTATGGGAGAGTGCGATTGTAACACCCACGATGCGGCTATATCTCCCATGTGTCGGAGCACGACTTAGAGGCATAACCGCATAGTAGGCATGTCGCAAGAGGGGTAATCTTTACACATCCCATGTACTAAATAAGAAAGGGATAAAGAGTTGGCTTACAATCGCCACTTCACACAATACATAAATATAGCATTACATCATCTAGAATACAATCAAGGTCCGACTACGGAACCAACATAAATAAAGACAACCCCAAATGCACAGATCCCCGATTTCCCCAACTGGGCTCCTCTACTGATCGTCCGGAAAGGAAACACAGTAACATCCCGAATCCTCGTCGAGCTCCCACTTGAGTTCGGTCGCGTCCCCTGCACTGGCATCATCGGCACCTGCATCTGGTTTTGGAAGTAATCTGTGAGTCATGGGGACTCAGCAATCTCACACCCTCACGATCAAGACTATTTAAGCTTATGGGTAGGAAAAGGTAGTGAGGTGGATCTGCAGCAAGCACTAGCATGTATGGTGGCTAACTTACGCAAAAGAGAGCGAGAAGAGAAGCAAAGCACGGTCGAGAAGCTATAAAGATCAAGAAGTGACCCTGAAACTACTTACATTCAAGCATAACACGAGACCGTGTTCTCTTCCCAGACTCCGCCGAAAAGAGACCATCACGGCTACACACGCGGTTGATTCGTTTTAATTAAGTTAAGTGTCAAGTTTTCTACAACCGGATAATAACAAATTCCCATCTGCCCATAACCGCCGGCACGACTTTCGAAAGTTCAAAACCCTACAGGGGTGTCCCAACTTAGCCCATCACAAGCTCTCACGGTCAACGAAGGATATTCCTTCTAGCGGGAAGACCCGATCAGTCTCGGAATCCCGGTTACAAGACATTTCGACAATGGTAAAACAAGACCAACAAAGCCGCCCGATGTGCCGACAATTCCCGATAGGAGTCGCACGTATCTCATTTTCAGGGCACACCAGATAGGTCAAGCTACGAGTAAAACCAACCCTCAAGTTGCCCCGAGGTGGCCCCGCAGGTTGCCCGTTTCTGACCAACACTCAGAGGAGCACTGGCCCGGGGGGGGGGGGGTTAAAATAAAGATGACCCTCGAGTCTGCAGAACCCAAGGGAAGGTATATGGTGGCAGGTAGGCAAATGGTAAAACCAAGGTTGGGCCTTGCTGGAGGAGTTCTATTCAAAACGAACTGTCAAGGGGTTCCCATAACACCCAACCGTGTAAGGAACGCAAAATCAAGGAACATAACACCGGTATGACGGAAACTAGGGCGGCAAGAGTGGAACAAAACACCGGGCATAAGGCCGAGCCTTCCACCCTTTACCAAGTATATAGATGCATTAAAGTAAACAAGATATAATAATGATATCCCAACAATATCCATGTTCCAACAAGGAACAAACTCCATCTTCACCTGCAACTAGCAACGCTATAAGAGGGGCTGAGCAAAGCGGTAACATAGCCAAACAACGGTTTTCGAGGAAAGGTGGGTTAGAGGATTGACATGGCAATATGGGAGGCATGATATAGCAAGTGGTAGGTATCGCGACATAGCAAAAGAGCGAGCAACTAGCAAGCAAAGATAGAAGTGATTTCGAGGGTATGGTCATCTTGCCTGCAAAGTTCTCCGAGTTAACGAATGCTTGATCCTCGTAAGCATACTCAATGGGTTCCTTGATCATGTACTCGTCTCCCGGCTCTACCCAAAGCAAGATCACAAACAAAAGGACCAACAATCAATCATGGTGCAATGCGCAAGCAACATGATGCAAAACATGGCATGACATGCGGGTGGTGATATGCAATGCATATGTGTGCTTCGGAAAGGAAAGATTGAACCAGACATCAACTTGGCAAAACAAGTGTGCCGCTGGAAAGATGAGTTGATTTCGGTCGAAATCGATATAAAGATCACTGGAATCGTATGCACGGTTTGCAAATGGCAAGCAAAATAATAATGGCATAATTCTACGATTAACAGCATGATGCCATCTAAAATGCAACAAGAAACTAAGCTACTGCACTCCAACATAGCAACAAAGCACATGGCAGTGATCTACTCAAGATGCTTGACAAAAGATGAACACTGAGCTACGGCTAAAACACACAAGAGCAGGTTCAAACAAGCATGGCAAAAGTGCAAAAGATATCAGCTTCACAGACTTAGTGAAAATACTAACATGTCAGGAATTAACATCAGGAAGCAATGTTTAGAGTAACATAACAACATGCTACAGGAACAGAACATAGCAATACAAGGCATGGCATGAATCTAATCAAAGCATAGAACAAAAGTCCCTTACAGATCATAAGCCAAAAAGGATCAGAAGATATGATGGCACCCATGTAAACATAGCAAGTTTCGTTAACAGATTCAGACTTAGCAAAAAACTGGACATGGTAAAAACAGAATTATGAAGGCCTCTTTGCGAGCTCGATTCACTCACCACAAGGAATTGCATGACACGATAAGCATAGAAATAGCAATAAGACATGTTCATGAAGCTAACCATGGCAAGAACAACCACATAGCATGCATGGATCAACTACAACAACCTTGGCAAAATTGATTAACACGTAAACAATCTACCAGGAACATTTTATAGCAAAAGTAGAGCAAGATTGAGTCATTCTAGGGAACTCCATAAATGCAAACAGGGACATGGATTGATAGAGCATGACCATATGTCTAAAACATCCTTACTGAACATACTCAAAAGAAGCATGGATCTCATTGCAGCATCAAGGATACATGGCATAAAAATATCAGCAGGGCAAAGACTTGGTGAAATTATAAATCCCTGAAATCAGCAATATTACGAGAGCTGCTTTGCATGCTTGTGCTAGTCACCACAATGATCACAAAAATACATGGCATACACCCCTGTAAAGATGGCATGGCATAGCCCAAAACACATGTAGAGCTCATGACCATATGCAGCACACAATAAATGTAGCAAAAATGACAAATGCTCCTACTCTGCTAAGAATCAGCATCTAAAATTTTATAGCACTCTTGCATCAGTCATTTGGGCATCAAGCTTGACTCAAACAAGCATGGCACAATCGAACAAAATGAAGAGCACATCATGGTGAACATTTTAATATATCATGCATGCAAAACGGAGCATGGCACAATGGAACAAAAAGAAGAGCACATCATGATGAACATTTTGATATATCATGCTTGCAAAACGGAGCTATGGTGACAGAGTTATGGCATGTTGAACAGGGCTTGAAAATAACAGAGAAAAAGACTTAGGCAAAATTTCAACCTCCAGATCTAGGGTTGACTTTGGCATGCGAACCGAGGCAGGGTCTGGATCTCTCGCCGGAGATGTGGGATGCGCCAGAGTAGACGGGGAGCTCGCCGGCGAGGTCGTGGTCGGGCGGATCCGGCCGCGGCTCGCCGGATCCGACCGGTCACTGGCGAAGGGCGGTGGCGCGGGATGACCGGAGCCGGGTGGCTAGGAGCTCGACGCGGCGACGGGGAGGCTCGGCGAGGGTCGGCGGCGGACGGAGTAGTCGGCGGCGAGGAGAGGAGGCGCGAGGCGGCGGCGGGCGGAGCGCTCGGGCGGCGGCGGGCGGAATGGGCCGCGGGGGGAGGGGGCGGGCCCGGCGGGCTTCGGCGGGGAAGTGGGCGTGACGCCACTTGGCGCTCCCTGATTGGCCGGGCAGCGGCGGGCGGACGCGTCCGGCTGACGCGGACGTGTCCGTCGGCGTGGGAGGAGCGGGGCTAGGGTTTTAGACCCGAAAATTGGATGGGGAGGACATATTTATAGGTAGGAGGAGTTTGGAGAGTCCAAATGAGGTGCAGTTTTTGGCCACGCGGTCGTGATCGAACGGTCGAGAGGATGGAGGGGGTTTGGATGAGTTATTGGGCAACTTTAGAGTGGTGTTGGGCTGCAACACACACAAGGCCTTTACGGTTCCCCGGTTAACCGTCGGAGTATCAAACGGACTCCAAATGGCACGAAACTTGATAGGCGGTCTACCGGTGGTGTACCAAGGCCGCTTGGAAAATCTTGGTCCATTCCGAGAAAGTTTAACACCCGCACACAAAAAGAGACAAAGGGGGGCGCCTAAGGACATAGGAGTGCCGGATTGCAAAATGGACAAAGGGGAAAATGCTCGGATGCATGATACGAACACGTATGCAAATGCGATGCACATGATGACATGATATGAAATGTATGACATGGAAAAAATGCAAAACGGAGGCAAAACCCAACCACGAGGGAATCTCATAACTTAGAGCCGGGAACGACAGAGTCAGAGTTACAAATATGGTAAGTTACATCCGGGGCGTTACAACTCTCCACCACTACGAAAGGATCTCGTCCCGAGATCTAGGACTGAAAGAACTCCGAATATTCGGAACGGAGGTGATCCTTGCGTTGCCAGGTGGCTTCTCAGTCGGAATGGTGTGACCACTTCACTTTCAGGAATTTGATAGACTTTTTGTGAGTCTTGCGCTTAGTTTCTTCAAGAATAGCAATGGGATGCTCATGATAAGACAAGTCTTCTTGGAGATCAATCTCTTCGAAGTTGATGGTGAGGTCAGGAGTCTTGAAACACTTGCGAAGCTGAGTCACGTGAAACACGTCGTGCACATTTACAAAGTTGGATGGAAGCTCAAGTTGATAGGCGAGATAGCCTCTTTTGCCAACGATCTTGAAAGGGCCCACATATCTAGGGGCAAGCTTCCCTTTGATACCGAAGCGACGAGTACCTTTCATTAGAGAGATGCGGAGGTAGACATGGCTCCGATCTCGAAAGCTAAGTCACGATGCTTGCTATCATAGTAACTCTTCTGACGCGATTGCGCGGCTTTGAGATTTTCACGGATGACTTTACACATTTCTTCAGCCTCTGTGATTAAGTCATTGCCAAGAAGTTGGCGTTCACCAGTCTCTAACCAATTAAGAGGAGCACGACACTTTCTGCCATAGAGAATCTCGAATGGGGCCTTGCCCGAACTCGCTTGGAAGCTGTTGTAGTAGGAGAACTCGGCATATGGAAGACAATCTTCCCACTTCATACCGAAGGAAATGACACAAGCCCTGAGCATATCTTCAAGAATTTGATTGACTCGCTCGACTTGTCCACTAGTTTGAGGATGGAAGGTTGTGCTGAAGCGAATGTTGGTGCCCATGGCCTTCTGAAAGGAGTCCCAGAACTTAGAAGTAAATATGCTTCCACGATCTGAAGATATCAACTGCGGAATGCCGTGCAAGGAGACAATCCTGGATGTATATAGCTCTGCCAACTGAGTTGCTGTGATAGATTCTTTGATAGGAAGGAAATGAGCCACTTTAGTAAGATTTTCGATGACAACAACAATAGCATCATTGCCACGCTTGGACTTGGGAAATCCAGTCATGAAGTCCATCTCAGTATGGTCAAACTTTCATTCAGGAATAGCAAGAGGTTGGAGGAGACCAGCTGGTCGTTGCTGTTCTGCTTTCACTCTTCTGCAGACATCACATTCATTCACGAAATGAGCAATTTCTCGCTTCATTCGAGTCCACCAATAAGACTAGTTGAGGTCATGGTACATCCTTGTACTTCCTGGATGAATATATAGGAGTGAATTGTGAGCCTTGTTCATAATGACTTTACGAAGGTCACCTTTAGGAACCGCAATTCGATCCTCGAATAATAGAGTATCTTTGTCATCAAGGCGATAGCACTTGTACTTGGGTTGGCTCTTGGCAATCCCATTCTTCACCTTCTTCACCAATGCATCAAGAAGTTGTGGCTCATGAATTTGATCTTCCAAAGTAGGAGAGACTTGGAGGTTGGCAAGAAATCCTTGAGGAACAACTTGGAGATTAAGTTTGTGGAAAGCTTCACAAAGATCCGGTTGGAAGGGCTTGAGAATTAAACTATTGCGGTAAGCCTTCCTACTCAAAGCGTCTGCAATGACATTGGCCTTGCCTGGAGTATATTCAATACTCGGATTATACTCTTGAATCATTTCGACCCCACGAGTCTGCCTGAGGTTGAGGTTGGGCTAAGTGAAGATGTACTTGAGGCTCTTATGATCAGTGAAGATGTCCACTTTCCTTCCCAACAAGAGATGTCTCCATGTTAAAAGAGCATGGACAACTGCCGCCAACTCGAGGTCATGAGTGGGGTAGTTCTTTTCATTGGGCTTCAACTGGCGAGAGGTATAGGCCACAACTTTCTTCTCTTGCATTAACACATCACTGAAACCTTGCAGGGAGGCATCACAGAAAACTTTGAATGGTTTGGATTCATCAGGAGGAGTCAGAACTGGAGCTCTGACTAACTTCTCTTTCAGGGTGTTGAAAGCGATGTCACATTCAGGCATCCAGACATACTTCACATGCTTCTGAAGGAGGTTGGAAAGAGGCTTTGCAATCTTAGAGAAATTCTCAATGAATCTTCGACAATAGCTTGCAAGCCCAAGAAAGCTGCGGAGCTGCTTCACATGCTGAGGCGGGTCCCAATTCACAATTGTAGACACCTTCTCAAGATTAACAGCTATGCCCTTGGCGGAGATGATATGCCCAAGGTAGAGAACCTCATTGAGTCAAAACTCGCACTTTGAAAACTTCGCATAGAACTGATGTTCTCTGAGTTTGTCCAGTACCAATCTCAAGTGCTTGGCATGATCCTCCTTATTCTTGGAAAAGACCAAGATGTCATCGAGATACACCAAGACGAAATCATTTGTGAAAGGGTTGATGATGAAGTTCATCATGCGAGAGAATGTTGGAGGAGCATTCACAAGGTCGAAAGACATGATAGTATATTCATAAGAACCATAGCTTGTTCTGAATGTTGTCTTGCGGTTATCTTGTTCACAAATGCGAATCTGATGATAACCCATACGGAGGTCAAGCTTGGAGAATACTTGAGCACCTTTGAGTTGTTCGAAAAGCTTATTGATATTGGGAAGTGGGTACTTGTTCTTTATGGTATTCTTGTTCAATGGACGGTAGTCGACGCAGAGTCATTCCATGCCATCCTTCTTCTTGACAAAAAGAACACCACAACCCCATGGAGAAGAACTCGGTTGGATCAGACCCAGACGCTCTTGTTCATCGAGCTGTTTCTTCAATTCCTTCAATTCCTTTGGTCCAAGATTGTAAGGACGTCTGCAAACAGGTTTCGTGCCAGGCTCAAGATCGATGACGAATTCAACTGGCCGGTGAGGAGGCATTCCTGGAAGCCCTTCTGTAAAGACGTCTTGATATTCACAAATGACTGTAATCTGAGAGATGGCATTCAACTCACCCTTCTCATTGAAAGAAAACAGCCGAATGGTTTCATCACGAGCGGCATAGATGATCACATCCTCAGACGAGTGTGTCAATTGAATCTGCCTCGCAGCACAATCAAGCTTAGCCTTGTTCTTAGAAAGCCGATCCATCCCGAGATTTAGATCAATATTCGAGTCACCAAGAACAATTGGAGAAGCTAGAAATTTGTAGTCGCCCATCTTGATTGACACATCAGGAGCTATCATGCTAGAGCTCAAACATTTACCCAGAGAAATGACAACCATGGGCTTAACCAAAAGTGAAGTGTTGAAGTCATGTTTGGCAAAAAAGGGTCTTGACATGAAACAATGCGATGCACCAGTATCAAAAAAACTTTTGCAGGAATAGAGTTAACTGGAAGGTTACCCATGATCACTTCTGAAGAGTCCTCTGCCTGAGCTGCGTTCATCATGTTGACCTTAGCATGCTTGGGATTATGCTTGACCACTGCATTGCTGGCAGATCTCACAGGAGGAGGAGGCGGAAGGCGCCTTTGGTTGAAGCATTTGTTCGCATAGTGCCCTTTCTGCTGACACTTGTTGCAAGTAACCTCTGAGAGCGGATGGTGATAAGGAGAACTTGACCTTGGAGCATGAGACGGAGCTTTGTTCTGATAGCCTGGGTTGGGTGGGTGGGAAGATCCATTGCCACCCTAACTCTTCTGCTGATAAGGCTGACGGAACGGAGGAGGAGGAGGCAACCAGAACTTTTATTGCTTAGCTGCCACTTGAGTTGAAGAAGAAGATGGAGTTGCATCCCTGACTCTGTTCTTAGAAGCATCGCACTTGAGCTGAGCAGCTTCTTGCTTTAGTGCCATGTTGTAGAATTCATCGTACTCGGTCGGCTCAAAAAGCACGAGAGCTAGTTGCAAATCTTCTCTGAGGCCATCTCTGAATTGATAAAGCATGCTCTTCTCATCAGTGACGTCTTGTTTGGCGAAGCAAGCGAGCCTAAGAAACAGAATGTTGTATTGGTAAACAAACATGCTGCCTTGCTTGAGATTGCGGAACTCCTCACGCTTACTCTCAGCAACACTTTGAGGAATGTGGTGAGCTTTGAAGTCTCGGCGGAAATCATCCCAGGTAATCACACGACCTCCTCTGGAATCTTTGTATTGTTGATACCACTTAGCAGCTTGGTCTTTGAGTTGGAACGAAGAAAACTTGACAAAGTCCTCAGGCCTGACATTGCTACACTCAAAATGTTTGCAGATATCCACGAGCCAATCGTCAGCGTTTGTGGCCTCGACACAGTTACTGAAGGACTTCGGCTGGTTTGCGATGAACTGATTCATGGTAGAAAACTGAGCTTGATTGTTGCCTTGGCCTTGATTTCCTTGGTTGCGCTCTTGCAAGAGTTGCAAAAGCATCTACGTGTTGGCATTGGTGGCGGTCATGACAACTTGCCATGCCTCCGGAGGTGGAGGTGGTGCCGGAGGTTCCGGATTCTGACGTGTTGGAGGAGCCATCCTGAAGAGGTTGACATCCGTTAGCATCTTGAAAGACATATATTCAAGCTGAATCAATGGATCGAAATTGCAACATATAGCCTTAACATTCGAACAAGAATGAACAAATGAATTCCAAAGTAAATCATCACACTTCCATAAGTTGAGAAGCCACTTAGATAGAGATAGAAGAATAAATCAACAAGGTACGGATATGAGAAAATAATTGGTAAGGATTACCCAATCACAAACCAAATATCTACGGGAAGAAATACTAGCGTTACATGAATTCCCACCTATGAAACTCCCGAAACTTTCTGGTTATGCAATCAGGTGTTGGGGATACAAGGGAATCATAATATCTCACCCAAAACTAGCAAATCCTACATCCAGCTGTATCCATCCTTCAACACATAACCAAGAAACCCTCGGAAATCATTTACCTCAACCTTCGAAAAGCATCCGTTATATGAGTTATGGCGATACTCCCGAACTCCCGCCCCGGTACTGGGTGGCGTCGAGGTTATCTCACCAACAACTGCATAAAGGAGATTTTCGATGTTGGCGAACTTAGGTATTCCAGAATTGCAACGATAAAATTGTGACGACAACACCTCGGAGCTCAACTCCCTGGGACACTGCCACAACCCCTAAATTTCAGGAGGCACCAAGAACATTGTTCTCGTCACAAAACCATCGGAACGATTCCAAGATACCCGCGTGATCCTAAAAAAAATTAGTGAAATTTGAGAAGAGAAGAGTCAAAACTCTACGTCAGGAGGCCTCACCAGAGCGACGAAGGGACTGAGGAGTAAAAAGAATCCTACTCTCCGATATATAATCCTGTAAGACTCAAAACATTTTTTTCTAGACTCAACAACGGCAGCGATTCGATCAAGCAGGGGGCTCCTAAGTCGGGGAAGGCTCTGATTACCAACTTGTAACACCCACGATGCGGCTATATCTCCCACGTGTCGGAGCACGACTTAGAGGCATAACCGCATAGTAGGCATGTCGCAAGAGGGGTAATCTTTACACATCCCATGTACTGAATAAGAAAGGGATAAAGAGTTGGCTTATAATCGCCACTTCACACAATACATAAATATAGCAATACATCATCCAGAATACAATCAAGGTCTGACTATGGAACCGACATAAATAAAGACAACCCCAAATTCATAGATCCCCAATCGCCCCAACTGGGCTCCTCTACTGATCGTCTGGAAAGGAAACATAGTAACGTCTTGAATCCTCGTCGAACTCCCACTTGAGTTTGTTCGCGTCCCCTGCACTAGCACCATCGGCACCTGCATCTGGTTTTGGAAGTAATCAGTGAGTCACGGGGACTCAGAAATCTCACACCCTCGCGATCAAGACTATTTAAGCTTATGGGTAGGAAAAGGTAGTGGGGTGGATCTGCAGCAAGCACTAGCATGTATGGTGGCTAACTTACGCAAAAGAGAGAGAGAAGAGAAGCAAAGCACGGTTGAGAAGCTATAAAGATCAAGAAGTGACCCAGAAACTACTTACGTTCAAGCATAACACGAGACCGTGTTCTCTTCCCGGACTCCGCCGAAAAGAGACCATCACAACTACACACGCAGTTGATTCATTTTAATTAAGTTAAGTGTCAAGTTTTCTACAACCGGATAATAACAAATTCCCATCTGCCCCTAACCGCCGGCACGGCTTTCGAAAGTTCAAAACCCTGCAGGGGTGTCCCAACTTAGCCCATCACAAGCTCTCACGGTCAACGAAGGATATTCCTTCTAGCGGGAAGTCCCGATCAGTCTCGGAATCCCGGCTACAAGACATTTTGACAATGGTAAAACAAGACCAGCAAAGCCGCCCGATGTGCCGACAAATCCCGATAGGAGTCGCATGTATCTCATTCTCAGGGCACACCGGATAGGTCAAGCTGCGAGTAAAACCAAACCTCAAGTTTCCCCGAGGTGGCCCCACAGGTTGCCCGTTTCTGACCAACACTCAGAGGAGCACTTGCCCGGGGGGGTTTAAAATAAAGATGACCCTTGAGTCTGCAGAACCCAAGGGAAGGTATATGGTGGTAGGTAGGAAAATGGTAAAAACAAGGTTGGTCCTTGCTGCGGGAGTTCTATTCAAAACAAGCTGTCAAGGGGTTCCCATAACACCCAACCGCGTAAGGAACGCAAAATCAAGGAACATAACACCGGTATGACGGAAACTAGGGCGGCAAGAGTGGAACAAAACACCGGGCATAAGGCCGAGCCTTCCACCATTTACCAAGTACATAGATGCATTAAAGTAAACAAGATATAATAATGATATCCCAACAATATCCATGTTCCAACAAGGAACAAACTCCATCTTCACCTGCAACTAGCAACGCTATAAGAGGGGCTGAGCAAAGCGGTAACATAGCCAAGCAACGGTTTGCAGGGAAAGGTGGGTTAGAGGATTGACATGGCAATATGGAAGGCATGATATAGCAAGTGGTAGGTATTGCGGCATAGCAAAAGAGCAAGCAACTAGCAAGCAAAGATAGAAGTGATTTCGAGGGTATGGTCATCTTGCCTGCAAATTTCTCCGAGTTGACGAAAGCTTGATCCTCGTAAGCATACTCAACGGGTTCCTTGATCATGTGCTCATCTCCCGGCTCTACCCAAAGCAAGAACACAAACAAAAGGACCAACAATCAATCACGGTGCAATGTGCAAGCAACATCATGCAAAACATGGCATGGCATGCGGGATGTGATATGCAATGCATATGCGTGCTTCGGAAAGGAAAGATTGAACCAGGCATCAACTTGTTAAACCAAGTGTGCCGCTGGAAATATGAGTTGATTTCGGTCGAAATCGATATAAAGATCACCGGAATGGGATGCACGGTTTGCAAATGGCAAGCAAAACAGTAATGGCACAATTCTGCGATTAACAGCACGATGCCATCTAAAATGCAACAAGAAACTAAGCTAATGCACTCCAACATAGCAACAAAGCACATGGAAGTGATCTACTAAAGATGCTTGACAAAAGATGAACACTGATCTACAGCTAAAACACACAATAGAAGGTTCAAACAAGCATGGCAAAATTGCAAAAGATATCAGCTTCACAGACTGAGTGAAAATACTAACATGTCAGGAATTAACATCAGGAAGCAATGTTTAGAGCAACATAACAACATGCTACGGGAACAGAACATAGCAATACAAGGCATGGCATGAATCTACTCAAAGCATAGAACAAAAGTCCCTTACAGACCATAAGCCAAAAAGGATCAGAAGATATGATGGCACCCATGTAAACATAGCAAGTTTCGTTAACAGATTCAGACTTAGCAGAAAACTGGTCATAGCTACTTTGCATGCTTGTGCTAGTCACCACAATGATCACAAAAATACATGGCATACACCCCTGTAAACATGGCATGGCATAGCCCAAAACACATGTAGAGCTCATGACCATATGCAGCACACAATAAATGTAGCAAAAATGACAAATGCTCATACTCTGCTAAGAATCAGCATATAACATTTTATAGCACTCTTGCATCAGTCATTTGGGAATCAAGATGGACTCAAAAAGCATGGCACAATGGAACAAAAAGAAGAGCACATCATGATGAACATTTTGATATATCATGCTTGCAAAACGGAGCTATGGTGACAGAGTTATGGCATGTTGAACAGGGCTTGAAAATAACAAAGAAGAAGACTTAGGCAAAATTTCAACCTCCAGATCTAGGGTTGACTTTGGCACGCGAACCGAGGCAGGGTCTGGATCTCTCGCCGGAGATGTGGGACGTGCTGGAGTAGACGGGGAGCTCGCCGGCGAGGTCGTGGTCGGGCGGTTCCGGCCGCGGCTCGCCGGATCCGACCGGTCACTTGCGAAGGGCGGCGGCGCGGGACGACCGGAGCCGGGTGGCTGGGAGCTCGACGCGGCGGTGGGGAGGCTCGACAAGGGTCGGCGGCGGCCGGAGTAGTCAGCGGCGAGGAGAGGAGGCGCGAGGCGGCGGCGGGCTGAGCGCTCGGGCGGCGGCGGGCGGAACGGGCCACGGGCGCCGGAGGCGGGCCCGGCAGGCTTCGGCGGGGAAGTGGGCGTGACGCGACTTGGCACTCCCTGATTGGCCTTGCGGCGACGGGCGGACGCGTCCGGCGGACGCAGACATGTCCGACGACGCGGTAGGAGCGGGGCTAGGGTTTTAGACCCGAAAATTGGATGGGGAGGACATATTTATAGGTAGGAGGAGTTTGGAGAGTCCAAATGAGGTGCGGATTTCGGCCACATGATCGTGATCGAATGGATGAGAGGATGGAGGGGGTTTGGATGGGTTATTGGGCCACTTTAGAGAGGTGTTGGGCTGCAACACACACGAGGCCTTTAAGGTTCCCCGGTTAACCGTTGGAGTATCAAACGGACTCCAAATGGCACGAACCTTGACAGGCGGTCTACCGGTGGTGTACCAAGGCCGCTTGGAAAATCTCGGTCCATTCCGAGAATGTTTAACACCCGCACACGAAAAGAGACAAAAGGGGGCGCCGGAGGACATAGGAGTGCCGGTTTGCAAAACGGACAACGGGGAAAATGCTCGGATGCATGATACGAACACGTATGCAAATGCGATGCACATGATGACATGATATGAAATGCATGACATGGACAAAATGCAAAACGGAGGCAAAACCCAACCACGAGGGAATCTCATAACTTAGAGCCGGGAACGGCAGAGTCGGAATTACAAATATGGTAAGTTACATCCGGGGCGTTACAACGATTAAGTTGATTCTTTTTGTAGATGATTAATAGATAAATTCCTCACGTCCAGAAATTTATTTTTGAATTTTTGGGGTTACAGAAGTATTCGAAACCTACAGATTACTGCAGATTGTTCTGTTTTTGACAGATTCTGTTTTTCGCGTGTTGTTTGCTTATTTTGATGAATCTATGTCTAGTATCGAAGGTTATGAACCGTAGAGAAGTTGGAATACAGTAGTTTTAACACCAATATAAATAAAGAATGAGTTCATTACAGTACCTTAAGTGGTGGTTTGTTTTCTTATACTAACGGAGCTCATGAGATTTTCTGTTTAAGTTTTGTGTTGTGAAGTTTTCAAGTTTTCAGTAAAGATTTGATGGATTATGGAATAAGGAGTGGCAAGAGCCTAAGATTGGGATGCCCAAGGCACCCCAAGGTAAAATTCAAGGAAAACCAAAAGCCTAAGCTTGGGGATACCCCGGATGGCATCCCCTCTTTCGTCTTCTTCTATCGGTAACTTTACTTGAGGCTATATTTTTATTCACCACATGATATGTGTTTTGCTTGGAGAATCTTGTATGATTTGAGCCTTTTATTTTTAGTTTACCACAATCATCCTTGCTGTACACACCTTTTGGGAGATACACACATGAATTTGAATTTGTTAGAATACTCTATGTGCTTCACTTATATCTTTTGAGCTAGATAATTTTGCTCTAGTGCTTCACTTATATCTTTTAGAGCACGGTGGTGGTTTTATTTTATAGATATTATTGATCTCTCATGCTTCAGTTATATCATTTTGAGAGTCCCTTAGAACAGCATGGTAATTTTCTTTGGTTATGAAACTAGTCCTAATATGTTAGGCATCCAAGATGGGTATGATAAAAACTATCATAGAAAGTGCATTGAATACTATGAGAAGTTTGATACTTGATAATTGTTTTGAGATATAAAGGTGGTGATATTAGAGTGTTCTAGTTGAGTAATTGTGAATTTGAGAAATACTTGTGTTGAAGTTTGCAAGTCCCGTAGCATGCACGTATGGTAACCGTTGTGTAACAAATTTGAAACATGAGGTGTTCTTTGATTATATTCCTTACGAGTAGTGGTCCGCGACGAGCGATGGTCTTTTCCTACCAATCTATCCCCCTAGGAGCATGCGCGTAGTGCTTGGTTTTTGATGACTTGTAGATTTTTTCAATAAGCATGTGAGTTCTTTATGACTAATGTTGATTCCATGGATTATATTCACTCTCACCTTCCATCATTGCTAGCCTCTTCGGTACGGTGCATTGCCCTTTCTCACCTTGAGAGTTGGTGCAAACTTCGCGGGTGCATCCAAACCCCGTGATATGATACACTCTATCACACATAAACCTCCCTATATCTTCGTCAAAACAGCCACCATACCTGCCTATTATGGCATTTCCATAGCCATTCCGAGATATATTGCCATGCAACTTTCAACCGTTTCATTTATGACACGCTTCATCATTGTCATATTGCTTTGCATGATCATGTAGTTGACATCATATTTGTGGCAAAGCCACCATGCATAATTTATCATATATGTCACTCTTGATTCATTGTCCTTCCCGGTACATCGCCAGAGGCATTCATATAGAGTCATATTTTGTTCTAATATCGAGTTGTAATCATTGAGTTGTAAATAAATAGATGTGTGATGATCATCATTAATAGAGTATTGTCCCAAATAAAAAAGAGAAAGGCAAAAAAAGGGAAGGCCCCCAAAAAAGAGAAATAAAAGGGGCAATGTTACTATCCTTTTTTCCACACTTGTGCTTCCAAGTAGCACCATGATCTTTATGATAGAGAGTCTCTTGTTTTGTCACTTTCATGTACTAGTGGGAATTTTTCATTATAGAACTTCGCTTGTATATTCCAACAATGGGCTTCCTCAAATGCCCTAGGTCTTCGTGAGCAAGCAAGTTGGATGCACACCCACTTAGTTTCTTTTTTTGAGCTTTCATACATTTATAGCTCTAGTGCATCCGTTGCATGCCAATCCCTACTCCTTGCATTGACATCAATTGTTGGGCATCTCCCTAGCCCGTTGATTAGCCTCGTCGATGTGAGACTTTCTCCTTTTTTGTCTTCTTGAAAGTGCAACTATCCCTAGGTGGTTTTGGTAATTCCTAACAACATATAGATCATTGAGCTAATACTATTTGAAAGTAAATATTTCAGGAGAGCTCAATGATTGGCATGGCATGGATTAGAAAGTGGACCCCTCAAAATGCTAAGGACAAAAGATTGGCTCAAGCCCAAAGCACAAGACTCTATATTTTACTTTTAGTGAACCAAGATCACATTGAGTCCGTAGGAAAAGCCAATACTATTGAAAGGGGATGAGGTGTTGCTTAATGAGTTACTTGCTCAAAATGCTTAGTGATATGCTCCAAAAACCCTCAACTACTTTCTCATATCCACATATGTCCCAAACCAAGAGTCAAACTCGGCCCCACCGAAATCTTCAATCCGGCGCCACTGAGTTCTCTTGACATAGCCACTGCCGCAAAACCCTAGTCACTTCGGCCTCACCGATAGGGATCTCGGTCTCACCGAGATGGAATTGCAAACTCTCCGTTTCCCTTCGTAACGTTTCGGTCTAACCGAGATGAGCGATCGGTCCAACCGAGATTGCAATGCAAACTCTCTATTTCCCTTTCGTAACGTTTCGGTCTAACCGAGATGAGCGAATCGGTCCCATCGAGTTTGCCTGACCAACTCTCTATTTGTCTATTACCAAAATTGGTCCCACCGAGTTTTAGTAATCAGTCTAACCGAGATTACATTATGCCCTAACCCTAATGGAATTGGTCCCACCGAGTTGACATGTCTGTCCCACCGAAATGCCTAACGGTCACATTATAAACCAAATCGGTTTGACCGAGTCTTATGATTCGGTCCCACCGAGTTTGGTGATTTTTGTGTAATGGTTAGATTTTGTGTGGAGGCTATATATACCCCTCCACCCACTCTTCATTCGAGGAGAGAGCCATCAGAAATTCCTACACTTCCAACATAGATTTTCTGAGAGAGAACCACCTACACTTGTGTTGAGGTCAAGATATTCCATTCCAACCACATAAATATTGATCTCTAGCCTTTCTCAAGTTTCTTTCCACTCAAATTATCTTTCTACCAAATCCAATCCTATGAGAGAGAGTTGAGTGTTGGGGAGACTATCATTTGAAGCACAAGAGCAAGGAGTTCATCATCAACACACCATCTATTACCTTTTGGAGAGTGGTGTCTCCTAGATTGGTTAGGTGTCACTTGGGAGCCTCCATCAAGATTGTGGAGTTGAACCAAGGAGTTTGTACGGGAAAGGACATCCCCTACTTCGTGAAGATCTACCCTAGTGAGGCAAGTCCTTCGTGGGCGATGGCCAATGGTGGGATAGACAATGTTGCTTCTTTGTGGACCCTTCATGGGTGGAGCCCTCTGTGGACTCGCGCAACCGTTACCCTTCATGGGTTGAAGTCTCCATCAACGTGGATGTACGATAGCACCACCTATTGGAACCATGCCAAAAATCTCTGTGTCTACATTCCGTTTGCTCCCTCCAAACTCCTCTCGTTACCTTTATATGCAGTTGTTTTACATTCTGCTACTATACTCTTAGAATTGCATCTGTAGGTTGATTACTTCTTTGTGCTAAATTCCTAAAATCTGCCAAGACTTAAAAGTGGGAAAAGTCTAGATTTTTATTTGGTCAAGTAGTCTAATCACCCTCCTCTAGACATACTTTCGATCCTACAAGTGGTATCAGAGCTTTGGTCTCCATTTGCCTTGATTTCCATAACTTTTGGTGATCATAGCCTTGGTTTCACAACGTAGGAGAGTATGGCGTCTAGTGAGGGAAATTACCATCGTAGAGGTCCTTACTTTGATGGTACTAATTTTTCTAGTTGGAAGCATAAGATGAAAATATATATTCTTGGACATAACCCCGCCATTTGGTCTATTGTGTGTATTGGCTTGCAAGGTGAATTCTTTGATGGGAGAGAACCGAACCGTGAAGCTAGCGCGGAAGAGTTGAAGATGCTGCAATACAATGCTCAAGCTTGTGATATTCTCTTCAACGGATTGTGCCCCGAAGAATTCAAAAAAATCAGCCGTCTTGAGAATGCAAAGGAAATTTGGGATACTTTGATTGATATGCACAAAGGTACCGACTCCGTCAAGGGATCCAAATTGGATGTGCTTCAAGGTCAACTTGACAAGTTCAAAATGAAGGATGGTGAAGGTGTCGCTGAAATGTACTCTAGGCTTGCTCTCATCACAAATGAAATTGTCGGCTTAGGAAGTGAAGAGATGACCGATAGGTTCATCATCAAGAATATCCTAAGAGCCTTGGTTGGAAAATATGATACCGTATGCACATTGATCCAAATGATGCCCAATTACAAAGATCTCAAGCCAACAAAAGTCATTGGAAGGATTGTTGCTCATGAGATGTCACTCAAGGATAAGGAAGAGCTTCACAATAAGTCTAGTGGTGCTTACAAAGCCTCATGTGATAGTCCCACATCATCAAGTGAGAAACAAACCTTCAACGAAGAATTGAGCCTAATGGTGAAGAACTTCAATAGGTTTTACAAGAGTAGAAGCAAGGAAAGAAGTTCCAAGTCAAGGTCCTACAATGACAAAAGATCTTCTCGTTGTGAGCAAAATTGCTACAATTGTGGAAGACCCAGACACTATTCCAATGAGTGTATGGCTCCCTACAAAAGAAGAGAAGATTCTCCTAAAAGAAGAAGTAGAAGAGAAGAATCACCACCAAGAGAGAGAAGGAGTAGAGATGAACGTTATGAATGAAGAACACCACGGAGAAGCAAGGATTCGGGAAGGAAGGACAAGTCATCAAAGAGCTACACAAGACGAAGACATCAAGCTCATATGGGTGAATGGGTATACGGCTCCGACTCCGGCGATCACTCCAAGAGAAGTTATCACTCCGACTCCGAATATACTCAAGATGAAGGTATTGCCGGTCTAGCACTTGTGTCAACCAACTCCTGCGACATATTTGACTCACCAAATGAAGGGATTGGAAGATGCTTCTTGGCTAAAGGCCCAAAGGTATCACACCCCGAGTATGTTGATTTCAATAGTGATGAAGATGATTTGCTAGGTGATGATGATTTACTTGTTGACAACTCTAGTTATGAACACTATGATGAACTTGCTATTAATCATGCTAATCAAGATAAAACGAATGACAATGATAAGAAGGAGATTGAGAGTCTAACTAAAGAACTAAACACTCTTAAGTTAGCTCATGAAACTACCTTGGAAGATCATCGAGAACTTTTAAAGACTCATGAAAAGCTACATTTTGAAAAGCTCAATCTTGAGCAAGAACATGAGTTCTTAAAAGGAATCAGTGATGATCTTCGCAAGAAAAGTTCTTACATTGCCAAGCGTTTACTCTTGTCTACTTACGTGCCACAAGTTAAATCTGGCAATAAGAACAAGAAAGATTCTTCTTCTAGTAGTAACAACAATCATGCTAAATCCAAAGTTGTTGCTTCTAGTAGTTCTCTTGATTCCACTAATGATTCTCTTAGACAAGTTACACTTGAGCAAGAAAATAGCTTATTGAAGGGAATTATAGAGAAAGGTGTTTACAAGAGCCTTGCCGGAAGTAAGCAATTTGAGGAAATTGTACGCAAGCAAGGAAGGCACCGGAAGAATCAAGGTGTTGGTTTTGAATGAAAGTTCAATGCCAATGGAGTTGAGTGGGAAGAAGATCAATACCCCAAGACGAATTTTGTTCCTCAACAAGAGAAGTATGATCCTACTTCTTTCCAAGGAACTCAAGCTCAAGATGATCTTCCACCACAAGACCACAAGCTAAAAGGCAAGGACAAGCTTCAAGAGGAGATTGATGCATTTGAAGAAGCACCTAAGGCCTTGGTCAAGTGGGTTCCTAAGATGGTGTGGATCCCTAAAGTACTTCATAAAGTACAACTACAACTCCAAGGATTCCCATCAAGATGGTGTGGATCCCTAAGAAGAAGAACTAGAGAGTTCTTGAGGGTGACTCCGCCAACATACTTCACTCTTATTATCTTGGCAAGGACAAGTTCAAACAACTTCCATATCTTGCACTAGTTCAAGGAGTCACAAACCCTCTTGTTGGTAAGACAAGGGACAAGGTAACCTAATGCTTTCATGGACATCATCCTATGTGAACATCACTCTATGTCTATGGATATCCTTGTTTGTTCCTTATGGGACTAACCCGTGTAGGTATTGAAAGTGCAACTCACTCCAAAAGATTGCTTAGAATGATCTACATCAACATTGAGCATCTACATCTTAAACACCTACATGAAGTCATCATCGACAAAATCCAAGGTTAGTTCATCCCTCCTAGGGGGGATATCACATCTAGGGGGAGCTTTACTCTAATCAATTGAGCTAAAGCAACTCTAATGATGTGAGAACAACAATGCTTTATGTAAAAGTGGCAACCCCACTTGTGCTTAAACGATGAGTATGACATATGATCAAATGTTCTCATTTGACTCCTAAGTCAATATACTCATATATAGATGACCTAGTCATCGCCAAATTGCTTGATAGATGCTAGAGTGATTGTGAATGCTTTGTCACATATTTCATTTGTCATTTTATTGTGTGAGCATGTTGGATGCATATTTTACTCATTCGAGGACATCCATTTGTTGCTTTGATTGTTTGGCTTTTTTCTCTTTTGCCAAATGGATGGACGAGAATGCCTAAGAACATCCTCTAGCTATCTATGCTTTTCTCGTCTCAAACTCTATTCATGCTACATCACAAAGTTTGATCAAGTCATATTCGAACCACTTTGTGTGAGGAGCACTCGGAGTCCCCGATTCGTCATAGACTTAAACTTCCAAGACCTCTTTGTGAATCTCGGTATGACCGAGTCATCCTTTTCGGTCACACCGAGATCACTAAGTTGATCTAGGTTTTAAATCTCGGTGCAACCGATTTGAACTGTTCGGTCACACTGAGTTGCAGCAACCGCTTGCGATTCTTAATCTCTTGCCACCGAGTTGTTCCACTCGGTCACACCGACAGGGTCGGGATATATAAACCCACGGGTGAGATTTTGGAAATTTCTTCAAAACCTCTCAGCCCGCGCGTGTCCTGCTCTGCCGCCTTGGGTCTCCGGATCGTCCTCTCACCACCAGTGACCTCCCGCTGCTGGTTTCCATCACCGTCAATGGATTTCTGCCCCTCCATTGCCGCCGTAGCGAACTCCGCCGAATTAGGGTATGAGTTCAATCTTTTGTGCTATTCCTTTAACTCCGATTCATATCACATTACTTTTCCATGTTCATGACCATGTATGCATTCAATCTATCCACTGAAAACATCCTCTAGATTAGATTGGATTTGAAAATTTAGGGTTAGGTCTCTGCCGAACTCATCTCGGACCGACCGAATTGTAGAAATCGGTCTCACCGATTTGGCTTAGGCCATTGTAGTTGCACTGTTGGTCTGACCGAAAAATGCAAATCGGTGTGACCGAGTTCGATTCTTTGTGAAACCCTAGCAGTCTCGGTGCCATTGAACTATGACTCGGTCTGATCGAGTTCACTAGTTTAGGTTCCAAAAGCTGCTTCGGTGTCACCGAGTTTACAAATCGGTAGCTTCAAAATGCTTTCTGTGAAGAACTAAAACTAAGTTTTTGAGTCATCCTTTTTGCAAAAACTCTACACTTTGTGATGCTCATCCACTCTACCTCGTCTATATCCATTCACAGGGTTTACTGTCAGTAAGTTTGCAGAGATGTCTGACCAGAGCGACAGCCAGAACAAGTCAGAGGAACAGGTGCAATTGAGTGAGGGCACTAGTCCCTCTAGCACTTCTGATGATGGCAACAGGAGAACACCAAGGAACTTGCCCAAAGTAGCCACCAAGACAAGGAAGAAGAAAACCTCAGATTCTGAAGACGAGGATTATGTGGCTGTTGAGGAGGAAGTCAGCTCCAAGAAGAAGGTGCTGAAGAAGGAGTACGGCACAGTTGCATCAACTAAGCCTGGCTTGCACAAGAAGGCCCCTGCCAAGAGGGTGCCAACTTTAAAGGTGAGAGCCTCAACTGCTGAAACCTCCAAGCCAACAGAAGATGTTGTTGGAGAAGGAAAGAAAAGGAAGGAAAGGGTCAAGAAGACCACTGCCAGAGTGCTTGGTAGATCATCCATCATGAGAGATCCAGAAGAAGAGGAGGAAGAAGAGGATGCTGCACCAGCTCCCAAGTCTTAGAAGCTTATGGGAGATGCAATTAAGTCAGGGGATACTCCATCTAATCCCAAATCTGCTCCCAAGGCTGCTGCTCAGAAACCCCCAAAGCCCAAGAGGAACACCAGGAGTATACCTGCTGAGGAGAAGAACAAGGCCCCAGTGCCTGAAGCTGAAGAAGAGGAAGATGATTCTCTTGTTTTCAGGAAGTTGAAGCCCAAAATTCCGGACCACAATGTTGCTCATCCAGTCGCTGAGGACATGCACATCAGGAAAGATGCATGACTAAGATTGTGGAGATAGTCTGATCCCTATGCTGTTAGGAGGAGGACTGTAGTTGACTACAGGTTCCATACAAAGGAACAACAAGACTTCTATGAGACAATTTTTCTTGACAAGAAGCCCATTGTATGTGACATGAAATGGATCGATTGGGAATACATCCAGGAAAATGAAGATCACTTCCTTGGAGTGTATGACAGCTTTAAGGCTTGTGGAGTAGATGAATTCGTTGGACAAAAGCTCATCAAATGGAATGATGAGTTGATCTTGCAGTTTTACTCCACTGCCCACTTCTATCCAGATGGGAGGATAGTATGGATGTCTGGGGGTACCAGGTACCAGTCCACAGACAAAGACTGGTCCAAGCTAATCAATGCCCCCGAAGAACATGAAGATGACTTGGATGTGTATGCCACCAAGAAGAAAGACCACAACTCAATGGCGAACATGTACAAAGAGATCCCTGATAAGGCTTTGGAAACTCACAAGCTTGGATCCGTGCATTTCTTGTTGTTTGGTATGCCTACCATCAACTAAATATTAAGGCACACATTGCTACCCATGTCAGGAGATCACAAGATGATCAGAGGACACTCCATCAACATGCTGCAAATTTTTGATGTTCCCAGAAGTTCAAAGTTATGAGATTGATTGTAGAAACGATCAAGAGGACTGCTGCTGATCAAAAGAGGAGTTGTGGGTATGCTCCACATATTCAGGAGCTCATCAATTCTAAGATGGGCACGGGAACTTATTTGCTGGACAAGGAGTATCTACCCCTACATCCCGAGTTTGAAGACAACACTGTTGTGATGAATGAGGAGGAACCATCATCAGCTCAAGTCTAGGAGAAGAGAGCCGGGCTGAGAAAGCTGCCCAGATGCCAAGTGTGGAAGAGGCATCTCGAGTCTTCCTAAAAAGCAAGCAAGATCAGTTAGGCTATCTGATTCAAGCTACACTGAGGATTGAGAAGGGCTTGGCCACCCTGACTCAGAATCAGCAGAGCCTGGAGAGTATTGTCGAGACAAAATTCTATGATCTTGATCTGAAGGTGACTGAGATTCAGACTGCAGTTGAGCAGCTTCAGGAGGAAGCAGAGGAGAGGAGAGGAAAGGCAACTACTGATGCTTTTCAGCGTGTGCCACGAGGTCCAAGGTCTGCTGCAGTGCCAGTTTCAGATGCTAGAGCTTCAGTGTCAGCACCAGCAGCTACAACTCTAGTGCCACCTCCAGCACCCACTCCCTCAGCTCCAATTACATCATTGGAAGCCTTCGTCCTTGGAGTTTTTTTCACTAGTAGAAAAAGGGTCAAATGTGAAGCACATTAGTGTCGGTTTGAATTTGAGCCGGCACTAATGTGTCCATTAGTGTTCATTAGTACTGGTTCGTGGCGAACCTTTAGCACCGGTTCGTGCCACAAACCAGTACTAAAGTGAGTGGTGGCAGGATGTTGTCAGTCCGGGGCCCCTCCAGCACCTTTAGTACCGGGTCGTATCACAAACCGGTACTAAAGGTTGTCCTACATACACCCTTCGTCCACCCGAGCTCGCTCTGTTCTTCCCCTTTCCCCTCTCCTCTCTGTTCTTTCCCTCTCCCTCTCAAGCTCATCACACATTTTGCCCAAAATTTGTCAAGATTTGAAGGCCCCCATCCATTCAAATGATCACAAAGTTTAGCAACTTTGTCCTTTCATCTCTCATTGCTAGATTAGCTCGTGCAATGCTATATATAGTGATTGATTTTTGAGTTTAGTAATTTGGGAGGAATTATATATATGTGCTAGTATTTGATTTATATGCAATTTGAGGTCAAAAATAACACTTAGTTTGCATATGTAGGTGTGGTTTACTTAGTGCCTTCTAAATATCCGTCGTCACCACCGTCGATCGCCCGCAACGTCCCGTCGCCGGCACCACCTTGTGGTGAGCCTCTTGTTCATGAATTTTTTATATAAAAAAATGATGTTTGTGTGATTTGGATATATAGTTACTCGTATAATTATCTTACCCATATGTTATTTGTTATACATAGTGCCATGGTTTTGATATCCGTCCCCATCGGCCCTCGTCCGGGTTATGATTCGGATGTGGTATATTCTCTTTTAAAACTATTTGTTGCATTTCGTGTTTATGAAAAATTATGCCCATCAAGTTGACATAGATATTTGTATGTAGGAGGTAGTTGAACCGGAAATTCCAACCGACCCTATTGTTGAGAGGTTAAATTTAGTTGAAAGAGAAAACGAGGATTTGAAGGAAAAATTGAAAAGAATTGAGGGGGAGAAGATGGAATTGGAGTTGCATGTTGCCGATGTCGTCGTTGATCACAAGATTACGATGGAGAAAATGCGCTTGAAGATTAGAAAGATTAGAAAATATGCCATTCATAGTGAGGCTTGGTATCATTATGCTGTTGGATCAATTGTTACCTTAGTTGCGATCTTGATCGCATTTGTTGTTGCATTTAAATTCTTTAGCTGGAGAGTTATTTGTTTGTTGCATTTAAGTGTTGTATGAACTTTATGTATGAACTTTATGTATTGTATTAATTTGGTGTTTTCGGTGCTGTGTATTGAAGATGAGCCGGCAATGGATGTATGATGACCGATGCTCTCCCGAGTTCATTAATGGCATGCATACTGTTCTGCTTGCAGCTGAGGCAAACAAGCGGGCGGATGGTTTTATGCCTTATCCATGTGCTGGCTGTAAGAATGGTCACAATTACTCTACGTCAAGAACCATTCACGTCCACCTGTTTGAGTCCGGTTTCATGCCCCACTATAATGTTTGGACCAAGCACGGAGAAAGAGGGGTTATGATGGAAGACAATGAAGAAGAAGAGGACGGCGACAGCTATCCTGGCCATGGGTTCCCTTAATACGATGATACAACAATGAGGGAAGAAGCTGAGCCGATAATGCGGGAAGAAGCTGAAGAAGAGGCATCAGATGAGCCCGTTGATGATCTAGGTCGGGCCATTGCCGATGCAAAGAGAAACTGCGCAAGTGATTTGGAGAAGAAGAAGTTGCAGCGCATGTTAGAGGATCACAAAAAATTGTTGTACCCGAATTGCGTAGGTGACAAGAAAAAGCTGGGCACCACACTGGAATTGCTGCAATGGAAGGCAGAGAATGGTGTATCTAACAAGGGATTTGGAAAGTTGCTACTAATGATAAAGAATATGATTCCAAAGGACAACGAATTGCCCGAGAGTACGTACAAAGCAAAGAAGGCTGTCTGCCCTCTAGGGTTAGAGGTGCAGAAGATACATGCATGCCCTAATGATTGCATCCTCTACCGCGGTGAGTACGAGGATTTGAACGCTTGCCCGGTATGCGGTGCATTGCGCTATAAGATCAGCCGCGATGACCCTGGTGATGTCGAGGGCGAGCGCCCCAGGAAGAAGATTCCTACCAAGGTGATGTGGTATGCTCCTATAATACCACAGTTGAAACGTTTGTTCCAAAACAAAGAGCATGCCAAGGCGATGCTATGGCACAGATAAGACCGTAAGAAAGACGGAAAGCTGAGAGTACCCGTTGACGGGTCGCAGTGGAGAAAAATCGAGAGAAAGTACGGGAAGTAGTTTGCAGATGACGCAAGGAACGTATGGTTTGGTCTAAGCGCAGATGGCATTAATCCTTTTGGGGAGCAGAGCAGCAACCATAGCACCTGGCCTGTGACTCTATGTTTGTATAACCTTCCTCCTTGGTTATGCATGAAGCGGAAGTTCATTATGATGCTAGTGCTCATCCAAGGCCCTAAGCAACCCGGCAACGATATTGATGTGTACCTAAGGCCATTAGTTGAAGAACTCTTACAACTGTGGAATGGAACAGGTGTACGTGCGTGGGATGAGCACATGGGGGAAGAATTTTACCTAAAGGCATTCCTGTTTGTGACCATCAATGATTGGCTTGCTCTCAGTAACCTTTCAGGACAGACAAACAAGGGATACCGCGCATGCACGCGTTGTTTGGACGATACCAATAGTATATATTTGGCTAATTGTAAGAAGAATGTGTACCTGGGACATCGTCGAGTTCTTCCGAGCAGGCATTCCGTAAGAAAGAAAGGTAAGCATTTCGAAGGTGAGGCGGATCACCGGACGAAGCCTCGCCACCGTACTGGAAAGAATCGGCGTGACCTAGAGGTCCACTCTGCAATCGGCGTGATGCACATGACAAAGAATCTTTGCGTGACCCTGCTTGGCTTCTTGGGTGTGTATGGGAAGACAAATGATACACCTGAGGCACGGGAGGACCAGCAACATATGCACGGAAAAGATGGCATACATCAGGGTCATGCCAGCTACGCTCTTACCAAAGAAGAGAAGGAAATCTTTTTTGAATGTCTGCTCAGTATTAAGGTACTGTCTGGCTTCTCGTCGAATATAAAGGGAATAATAAACATGGCAGAGAAAAATTTCCAAAACCTAAAGTCTCATGACTGCCACGTGATTATGATGCAACTGCTTCCGGTTGCATTGAGGGGGCTTCTACCAGAAAACGTTCGATTAGCCATTGTGAAGCTATGTGCATTCCTCAATGCAATCTCTCAGAAGGTAATCGATCCAGAAATCATACCAAGGTTAGAGAATGATTTGGTGCAATGTCTTGTCAGTTTCGAGTTGGTGTTCCCACCATCCTTCTTCAACATCATGACGCATGTCCTAGTTCACCTATGCGAAGAGATTAACGTTTTGGGTCCTGTATTTCTACACAATATGTTCCCCTTTGCTAGGTTCATGGGAGTCTTAAAGAAATATGTTCATAACCGTGTTAGGCCAGAAGAAAGCATCTCCAAGGGCCATGAAAATGAGGAGGTCATTGAGTTTTGTATTGACTTTATTCTTGACCTTAAGCCGATTGGTGTTCCTGAA